>NW_006800052.1:213356-215529 GCF_000485575.1 Poecilia formosa | reverse complement strand
ATAGATAGATAGATAGATAGATAGATAGATAGATAGATAGATAGATAGATAGATAGATAGATAGATAGATAGATAGATAGATAGATAGAGTTTAACAATGACAACTGAAAGTCGAAGATCCAGCACACAATTAAATAAAGGTAAAGGTCTTGTAAAGCAGCGTGAATCTGGATAAATGTCACTGTTAGCAATTATAGAGAGGCAGATGAACAGATGTGGCATTTCAAATGAAGATGACATACCAACAGTTCAGCTGGGAAGGATAGCCCACCTTTAAAAAAAGGTTTCTCTTTTGTTTGTTTGTGTGCAGCTAATTAGCCAGAGCACAGCTATCAGTTTTACATGAGCTATGCGGTGCACATGTAAAACCAGTGACTGTGAAGACGCTGGTTTTCATCTTTAAGAGAAGCCTTAAAGATGGCATGTTTGGTGCATCTGCACCTAATTAAATGGAGCTGTAAATGTTTATCTTCCTGCAAATGCCAACGAAACTGGCCTTATGAGTACATTCAAGTCAAAGACAAATGCACATTGCAAAGCAATGAATAAATTAAAAATATGGGTGATTATATTTTAAACATATATTTTCACATGTAGAAATACATAAAGAAAAAAAAGTGTCTGTCAAGTTATGATAAAATGGCTCATATGACAAAGCAGAGAAAAGAACAGCAGTGTTTTGACTCAGTTTCTCACTATGACATGACGTATGCAGTATTTGCATATGCAACATGTATCTATTTCAGACAGGTCGATATATGTATCTGCTGCACTTTAGTGCTGAAGCACTAAAGAGAATTTTCTTGGGGTCCTATTTGTAAAAAAGCATTAATATTTAGTGCCAGACAATTACTGAACAATTAATTATTTCACTTTGTGTACAATTTCATGCTAAGCAAAAACAAAGTAAATAATATTCCAGCTTTGTATGTCATGCACTATCTATGTCTGCAGGAGTTTTCTGTTGGAGTTTGTGCATGTGGTTATTAAATGGGTTTAAACATGTTTGAAGATATTTGTGTTTTTCTTTAGCTGACAGTCACTCGTGGTAATATTAGCATAAGACCGGCTTAAAGTATCCCTGCTGCCAGTTTACAAGATATTATGGCTTATCATGCCTGCTAACCCTTATTATCCGCTTGTTTTTATAATTTGCCTGACCAAACACACGCACTTTAACAAACACAAAGCAAATAGCGCCACTGATCTGCTGTGTGGTTTAAGTTCTGACAAAACCGGAAAATTACTTTAGAAAGTGTTCACACTTTGGTGCTCTCATACCTGAGAGGAAATTGTGTCTCAAATGTGTCAAAGTGGACGGTTTTGTGTAAAACTCTGATAAATATATTCTCCAGGAATCAAAACTGAATTAATGGCTGCTTCTCAGTTTTGCAAGCTTGAGGTAAAAAGAAAACTGTTTAAGAGAGCTGGGTGGATCAGCATGAGCACCACGTGCAGAGGCTGTAGTCCATGCTCCGGAGTTCATTGGGTGAATTATTGCTTGTCTTTCCTTTCTCTCTCCTCCCAGTTTCCTGTCCATTTACTGTTCTATAAAGACCACTAGAGGCTAAAAGATCGTTAAAAAAAAAAAAAAAAAAAAACAAGGAAAAAAGTTCAAATAAGGATCCTATAATAATGCACAGCACAGACTGAATCTGGTTGCTCTGAGCATCTTTCTGCGCAAATTTGCAAAAGTTGGTTCTGTATTCCGAGAAATTCTGAAGTTGAGAATATGTCTGAATATCTAGGCTGCCAATGAATTTAGCACTGAAGAAATAGTTCAGAAAAGAGCATCTGATGATTAAGGGGCACAGTACTGCACTCAAGACATGAGGAACAACACACTATTAGGTTATTCTTCCGTTAATTACTTCAAACCCCAGCAACACCTTGATAGAACAAACAAAAGTCTAACATGGTGCAGCAGAGATCCTGACAATTGGAGCAAACATTTCCTGGAAATACTTTATATGCAAAAAGGAAACCAATGACTAGACTGTGGTGGGCAGCCTGGATTATGCATGTGCAAGTGAGATGTAAGGTTCCAATGTAGAAAAGATGTAAGAAAAGAGGGCAAAAAGAAAAAAAAAATCATCCTTTGTCCAGTGATCACTGTGTGAGAAGAGGGGTACAGAATGGACATGTTGGCAGTTCATCATGGGGCAACAAAGAG
>NW_006800052.1:190631-213313 GCF_000485575.1 Poecilia formosa | reverse complement strand
CACACACACACACACACACACACACACGCACGCACGCACGCACACACACACACACACACACTGTCCCGTCTAATTGGACAGTGAGGGGCAGTCAGAGTCCTCAGAGAGGACTTGCGCATGCACAGGGAGAACATGCAAAATGCATGCAGAAAGATCAAACTCAGGAACCTTCTTGCTGAAAAACAATATTGTCCTGTTGCAAAAAAATATCTATTGATAACATAATAAGGTATACAATAGCTCCAGATCTCTGATACAAATGTAAAGGAATCTCTTTTTAATACAGCTCTTCTGGAACCAAAAAATTCATTGTTACGAGTAAGGTCGTAAAAGTCCTACTCGTTATGTTAATTTGGGTGTGCAGGTGTCTTTCCCTGATTGGTGGAGCTGGAAGAACAGCAAGACACTAAATGGAGACCAAAGAGGAGATTACGCTGCTGTGGACCACCCAGTATTTATCTTCTCTTCATTCTGAATGAAACCACAATTCATGTGGTGGCCAAATCATACCCTGAGCATTAATACATTCTGATGTCTGTGTTTACAAAGCTTAGCTTTCATTTTCTACTTTTCTTTCAGTTAGAGAGGTAAGTTATTTACTTATTTTCAATTGTTAAAATTGAGTTTCTCTCTGTTTCTTATTTTGGCTGAATTCCATGAAGGTAAAATCTCATTTTGCAGTGCAAAACAAAATAAAAACGTCATTCTCTTAATAAATATCATTGTAAATAATTACAATGTGCCCCTGGCTATTTCTAGTCTTAAGAGGATCATCACCTTTATGTTACGACTTGCTCACCAGTAGAAAGGCTATAAAAACACACACACCAAGTAAAACTACATCTTAACTCAAAAATTATATCTTTCACATTAAAATCTGCTGCAGAAAAACTACTCTCTCAGACTTTAAACAGCAACGCCTTAGTTTAATTTAGCAAAATAAAGGGGGTAGGGCTTATGAAAGTAAAAACCCTCCCTGCCTCTGTGTTTTTCTCCTCCTGAGTTTGACCATATGGAGCTCAGTATGCAAGTTCAAAACAACTTCTGTGTTGTACCGTGTTCCAAATGAACACAATATAGCCTTCCTATCAGGCCAACATTTAATGAGAAGAAGCACACACAGGGACATAATGTCAGCACGCACACACGTTTGCAAACACACACGCACACACGTTTGCAAACACACACGCACACACGTTTGCAAACACACACGCACACAAAATAATGCAACTAACCTCCTCACCACCACAAATAATCTTATCTAACAGCAGCCTGACACCTGCGGTGAGCGAACACTTCCCACGAGTCCATTCTCACAATCAAACCACGAAGGGAGATCAGTCAACCAGGAAAACAAAACTCACTCACTAAAAGATCTCCTTACTCCCCCTCCATCTCTGCCCTGCTCTCTCTTAAGACACCAAAGGTGCTCTGCCATCTGCTGGTCGTTTTAGAAAATGCATGTGTTTTTTTTTTTCACCACCCCCCCCCTTTTGCGTTCCACTGCTGGCGTTGATTGATTTTTTTTTTCTCTCCTTCTACAATCTGTTCTACGGCTTTGCTTAGCATTGTTAAACAACTTAATTAATAATTCACAGAACTGACCATACAGTTTTATTTGACCCTAACATTAAAACATAAAGAGAATAGGCTGAATATTTTATATATATGTGTGTGTGTGTGTGTATATATATATATATATATATATATATATATATATATATATATATAATGCAATTTTTGCAAGAGCATTTAAGTATGAAACTCTGATCCACAGAGTTTCCGCCAGTTGTGACAAGCTGCTACATTCAATAAAACATCAAATCTAGTGACACATTAACAGCTGATAGACGTTGCCTCTAGTCAACATAGCATGTAGTTTTCCTTTGGGCTCATGTATAAAATGCTGCAGTCTCAGTCAGGCTCTATTTTGATGACATGAAAAACAGTTAAAAAATATATTTTTTGAAATGTTAAAAAAAGATGAAAGACACAAAGATACAAACAGTTTCCAAACGCCTTCCTGTAAGTAACACTGAAATGAAAAGTGACATATAAATCACAATCTCTGCATCTTTTATTCTGACTCCTATATTGATGCAGTTTGCTCCTGCCACCTCTCCAGAGTCTAATTCCTCTGCCTTCTGCTTTTCATCATTAAATCACAGCGAGACAGTTGTGAAAAACATCTGCATTCTGCCATGATCACAATAAAAGTTGATTAGTCACTTTCGCACGCGTTGCCACAGAGACACAAATACAAACTCGCAAAGATAAACACAAAGACGCATAATTCTCAGTCACATCTGACCCATTTCCCAAATTGCAAGCTTGGATGAAAGGGCACGTTGTGTGTGTTTGTTTGTTTGTTTATGTACATAAGTTATGTCTAACACTAGGGCGCATCTTGTTGTTCAGTCACACAACAATGTTTGGGTTTGTGATTATTAGTGCTGTTTGTTATTTTGAGATTTTCTTGTGTTAAAAGGGCTTATGCAGATTCATAGATGAAATACATATATTCAAAATGTCTTCAGATATTCTTTTAATGTCTTGTTCACATCTGGGAATTTTTCTTCCTTTAACTTCATGAAAAACACAAATCATTGTCTGATTGTAGAGCTTATTTCTCAGTAGGCATACCATCTCAAAAGTGATATTTTAAATCCGGGAGCTGAGGTAACAAACGTGGTTTCATTTGTCTCCTTTTACACCTCTTTTTATTTTTTTTAAGAAACCACAAGTCAGCCTGCTTTTAATAAATGAAAAAAAACAACAACAAAAAAACACACTTTACACCTTACTTTATTTTGCAATCTGGGATTTTTGAAAATAAGACACATTTGTAAATGTAATGTGCTGTTGAATACAGTGAAAAATAATTCAATTTTTGAACATTTGCATTTTTAATGACATGTCTCTTTAAAAGAGTTAAATGACATCTGCTAAATCCATGTGTCCATGGAGGAGATGCCCAATGGAAACAGACCATTAGCTAACTTTTAGCACAAGAACACAACTATTGAAAAAATATATAAGAAATACCACTGCACACACTATAGTTTACTGATTTAGCTCATAGATTATTATATAATCATAAATTATTTAACAGTCAACACATATTGAATTCCAAATATTTTTAGCAATATTACAATTACACATATTGATTTGCATTGACAATATATTTAGGATATACTGTGCAGCCCTAATATTGAATTGTATTAAAAAGCATACACCAGTTGTCTTGTTTGTTTTTTTTTTTGTTTTTTTTTACCAAGACAATGGAAATTCAGGGAGATAATTAGTTAATTAATTAACCTTTTACTGGGCATTAGAATTTACTTAATCCATAAAACCTACATTTTTGCTAAAGAGTAAAAACAATCCACTGTAATGAGAATTGCTAGAAGAAGAAAAAATGGTGAAACATGCCACCATTAAAATAATTATTTGTATTTTAACTATCTTTAGCTTGTGGTTTGGTCATTCTTTGACAAGCTAGACTTCACAAAAAACAACAACAACCATTTAAGGATAATTTCCTCCTTAGAATCTCTCTTCTTCTAGGGCCTGAAGTCAGGCTAAAATTGCAATAAACAGGCACACAGCTAGTTGAGCTAAGTAAGTCTGACACTACAAGTGCCTAAAGCTGAGAACTTGAAATGCAAACACTGCCTGAGCATGTATACCACATTTCTACATGGCACCACCATCTAGCTGTCTCAAAAAGCTTTCCAACTCCTTAAGATTGGTATGCGCTGCACCAACTGTGGCATATGGGATTTTACATTGTACATTCCAGTCTCTCAAAACTGAGAGAGAGAGAAAAAAAAAATCATTAACTAAACAGACTTCACCTGAACTGACTTTTTTGAGAAGGATGAAATTTCATCTATAATAAATGCTATCTAACACCACCTGGGGCTAAATACGGACATCTTGGCCTCTTCTTCTCTTTTATCCTCTGTACCCTGCAGTGACCTCTTGCCTTTTCTGATGAAGCTTTCACCAGCCTTTCGCTTTATGTCTCCCACTGCCTCCTTATTCAATATGTTGCTAAATCACCTGGCTTGCCTGAGTGAGAACTGTGACACGGTTGTGGTTCGACCAGCTCTCCTCTGCGCCTTAAGCAGAGCTGAAGAAACCTGTGCAACTGCCACAGAGCATTAGCTACAAAGTTAACTACTACTGACTCACTCTTCAGTTCCACCCTCTGCCGACATCTACAACCATAAAATGAGAGACACAGCAATTCTTCTCTATGTGTGTCTCCTGCATCAGGATGAAGGATTTGACACTCAGAGACAGTTAACTATAGAGCAGAGCAGACGAGGCCCTGAGCACTGAATGGGAAAGCTTGATGTGTTTATGAGTTACAGTCCATGTGATCTAGGTGCCGCTCCGAAGTCCCCGTTCTGTGGCACTTTCTGCTACGGAGTGTGTTTAGTTCTCTTTTAATTCGCATCAAATTCTACCTTTGCATGAAATAATTTGCTAAAAAGTGACGTGCACATGTGCAAAATAAATAATAATCAACGCGTGTTCTGTGATTCATAATAACCAACAACCCTATTAGCCGTCATGAAATCCTATTTGTGATTTCATTACATCAAATAGGTACAGAAGCACACATTTGTTTAGTTGGCTCTCTGTTTATCTTGTGGAAATAATGGCTATTTACACAGCCATGATTATCCGGCTTTGAGGGATCAAGTATAAATCGATGCAGCAGGGAGGTCTGTTTGACGTTGGCAGTTGATGTGAATTTCTCAAATTTGAAAGATATTTATGCAATTGTGAAATGGTTGAGACTTTCTCGCCCCCCACCCCTTGTAATAGACGAGAAATGAATCGTCTTCCCCTCTGTTCATCAAATTAATGGCCTGGGGAGTTTGTTGGCTTTTTGAACATTGGAGGTCGCATTCCTGCCCAGGCAGCTTGATTTTTCACGTATAGGTTAATATTTTTACAAATTTAAATCAGGTGAGTTGTGTCACATTGGCGAACAGTATTTACTGGTTTGTGCAACAAAAAATAATTTTTACATTGATACATTTTTGCTCATTTTTCTTTTTTTTTATCTTCCATAGCCCATAGCAGAAGAACTAAGATAAAGTTGCTGAGTTGGAAAAAGAAACAATCATAAATATGATGCCAACAGTTGGGTATTTTTTAAATTATTTTTTGCCTCCCCTGCTCCTATGTGAAAAGAGCTCTTGTGTTTAAACTCTGAAAAATTGGGAAAACTGTGCTATCTTCCCAATAGCCAATGTTCTATTTATGTTCCTGTATAGCTTTATCTGTCAAATGTGATTTTTTTCTTCATTTTTCTGTTTACATTTCAGTACATTTCTTGTTGTATTTCTATTTAGCCGTAGTAAAAGAAGAAACAAAACATAAATTATGCATATCCCTCATTAAACTGTTATTTGTATGGGAACTTTCAGCTCTGCTAAATGTAGCTTTGCATAATATTATTATCATTATTAATTACTAAAACACTGAAAATTGACCAGGACCATTAGCTCTTATTTTGAGGCAGAAAATAACCAGTATTAGTTTTCTCTGTGTAGGGTCATAAACTAGACCTAAATGAAACTAGCAACTGAAGAGATACATTTTTATAGCAATTACAAAAGTACAAAATGTTTTTTCTTGTCATGAGACATCAAGTATTTTATATATATATATATTTTTTTTTTTTTTTGGAGAATAAAGACTTTTGAGGTAAACAGGTGCTTGTCTAGACCTAATGGACTAAAATATTTTGCTTTTGCAGTTTTATTTTTGTGCAAGATATCCTCCAAAATGACACAAAGACACAGCAGATCGTGCGGCCACTACCATAATGAGATCATCATCATTAGCCATGTTCTTGTCCCTTGTGCCATTTTCAAAATATCCATGCCTTATCTCTTTCGCTAATGTTTCCACTTCTCAAACTACATCTCTTAATGTAACAACCAAACATGCTTTTACACAAAGCAGCTTGTTCATGGTTTTGTTTGTTTGTTTTTTTTCTCTTCAGAAACCTAAACGCTAAAGGACTAAAGGATAGATAAAAGACAACATTACCAGAGACTCTTCCTCCTTGGCAGTTTCTGCCATCCTGACCATTGTTCTCTGCGGGCCTTTGTTCAAATGACATCCTCATGAAACTATTTTATCGGGCTTTCACTCTTTTTATACAAAGGCTTTATCAAACAACCTTTATTTTCACTTGGGACAATCTACTTTCTGGATCTTTTGATGTAATGACAAAGACGTCTGTTTTTCTTCTGCGAGTTCAACTTACTTGGTTGCCTGATAAAAGGAGCGCAGACACACATATCAAGGAAAGACAGACGCATTCATGCAGTCATCCATTAAGTCATTTTTCTATACCAGCTTACTCCTGTGCAGTGTCATGGAGGCTGGTTCCTTTTTTTCTAGTGGTCAATGGGTGAGAGGCAGTTTACACACTGGACATGTTGCCAGTCTATCGCAGTGCACCGGCGCCACCACAGAGACATGCGGCAATGAAACGCATACTCATACCTCAGGGCAATTTGTCCTATTATCCCATCATGCATGGTTTTTAACCACTGGGAGAAACTAGATTACTAGAGATAAGCCCATGCATGCTCCATAGCAGCATGCAAACTTGACGCAGACACATTCTATGCCTGAAACTTCTTGCTATTACAACAACTACATCAAACACCAAAGCCACCATGCAGCTCTAAAAGTAAATGAATCTGGTTATGATCTAGCACAGCAGCTGTTTAATGATTTTGAATCTGAGTGGGAAACTCATCGTTGCAAGAGAATGTTCCAAAACCTATTATTGTAACTTATCAAGCTTTATATGAATATATCTCCTTCTAAGATGAAGTATTCATTTCAATGTGTTTTTACACTTGACATGGTCAAGAAGAGATGTTGCCATGCTGATTACTGTAAGTTATAAGCTCCAAAAGCATTTGAGGATAAGACAGGAAAGGTCTTGTCACCACGTTAGCAGTATTTCAGTTATATGGAACAACAACAAATAAATAAATAAATAAATAAATAAATAAATAAATAATTCTGACTTATGTGAAACTCTTACATCGACAATCCAGTTTGAAAATGTTTTTACTAATCCAACACAAGTCGGTCATTTAAAAACTTTATTCACCTAAGTTGCTGCTTTGAATGCTGAAACAAATGTTTTCCTTATATTGCACTGTTCCTTTTGACATTAATAACAAATTAGTTTAAATTTAATTGTCTGCTAATTAGGAAAGATCATCATGAATGTGTGTTAATCTCATAAAATTTGGTTAAAATATAGAGCTAATCCAATACATAAGCTTCTTTATTATCCAAAATAATTATGATTTAAAGCTTAATCCGACTTATCAAAGTGCCTAATACTGTGGACAAAAACTGATTACTGTGATATTGCAGGATACAAAGAAAATGTAGTTGGCATGTGGGTAGAGTAGTCTGATCAAAGGGGAACCAAATCAATAAAATAAAAACTTAACCCTTATGTTCAAACAAGTGCTTTGCAGTTATAGCATAATGTTAAAAACTGTTTTTTTGAATACGGAATGGATGAAGCTGTAATTCAATACAGAAACTAAAATTGTGTGCTGGAACAATACAGCTCATGTCTCCCAGTAGAAAATAATGTTTGATAACTGCATGAGAAAGACTAAAGGTGCCTAAACATTAGAAAACACAACTACATTCTTCTTCTATGGACTTAAGAATAAAAAATATCATATTTTAATACATTACGTGTGAATAATTTGAGTTGAAAACAAAAAAAAAATACCAGTTTGGTTATAAAGAGCCCCTTGTTCGACATTTTATTTGAGGGACTGGACCCTTGGCTAGTGAGAGATGATTGTTTGCTGTAGGCGTGGAGTCAGTTTAAGTTTTAAATTTTACTCAATTGCTAACATTTGGCTGTACGCAATACGCTAGTTCATCCATTAAGTTTACCAGAAATTGCCTGTGAACTACCATCCCTCACTGCAAAGAGGGAAGTATAGAACCAACTGAGAAGGCTGTTGATGTTGATTCAGCATTTGTAAGCGTGGCGAACACGGACCGAGTGCCTTCTTTCACTTCCTCTGCTGCCATCGCTAGAACTACAGTCAGACTACAATTCTGAAACAGCGCAGAAAATTAATGTCAGTTTTCACAACTCCTCCTTCTGTTTGCTGATCAGCCCGGTTGGAATTGTTCTGGAGAAATCCAGCTGAATGAGAGGAAGCCCAGACGGAGCATTGTGTAGGAAGGTAACGGCCAGGTTAGGCTTCTACAGATTCTGGTGCATGCAGGAGGTTTAGAGACAATGCTGACCAAGCAGTCCCAGTCACACCTTAAGCATGACTCCCTGATGCTTGTGACATGTTGTGGGTGCAGCTCTCCTCCCAAGTAGTGTTTGATCACCTAATATCAAAGATGCGATTTGATCTTTGCTGCTGTATTGACAACAGCAGCGCAATTTTGATTTTCTTTTTTTTTTTCAATGCTTTTAATTTTAATGTGTGCAGATTGTATTCTGCTATACAATTACAAATACACTATCACTTTGAGACAAGAAAAAAAGCGTAAATACTCATATCAATCCCTGATGCGTTTTACCGCTAACTGATATCGCCACGGTAAAAAAAACATGTTCCAAGAAATCAAACGCATGTTTATTTTTCCTCACAGGACAGTCACAGAAAAGGAAATAGGTTGAAGTTCAAGTCCTAATAATTAATTTCATGGTAAATGATCTTACCAATAGCAGTTCTGCAGCAACTAATCATCTGTAACATACACGCCAGCCGGACCATTTTTATTTGTTTTTTATCCTAAGCAGACAGCAATTTCCTACCTACCGTTCCCAGTCAAAGCAAGTTGCCGGCATAATGCAGGGTGGTGGATAGTGTTTCCCAGTGCATAATTTGTTTTTGTTTGTATGTGATAGCTCGCTTGTTTGTATTCAGTGAGTCTGTGAAAGAAACAGAATACTTCTGTGTCTCTCTCTTCTCTTCACTGTTTGTTTACTTTAATGGAAAACCATTCAGGCAAAATGTAGACCAAAGCAGCATTACATGCTTGTGTACATTGTTGAATATCTAAAAAGTTATGTATTGTTTCAACTTGTGCTGGGAAGCAGGTGTCTAAACACAAGGTTTCAACAGTGGCGGCAGATAAACAAAAGCATGTGAATTGTTGAGATTACATAGAAATTAATCTTAAGAAAAAAAAATGTTCTTACAATGTATGAGCGTCTATATTTAAAGGTATTGTGAGTCGCATAAAGTGGAGCTGCAGCAAGAAAATACAAATCTTTCTGTTGCAGCAAAAAAATCCATTGCTTAGCAATATTTTCAAACAACACTGAGGTTTTGTACATATAGTTAGTTCCACTTATATTAAAAAAGCAATGCACTGACATTCTATTTTTTGTATGTATTGCCTCCTAAAACTGTTTGGCGTATGCTACCAAAGATTTTCAATGAACAAAAATAAAAAAAAAAGAAAGAAAAACAAACAAACGGATATCAACTATATTTATCCTGAAAAAGTTAAGCATCGTATTACTGAAAAGCTGCAGGAAAAAAAGTAAAATAAAAGAGAAAAAAAAAGAAAAAAAAAAAAAGAAGCAAGATGAAGACTTGGAAAACAAGAGCAATCCATAAGAGTTACAGATGGAAATTGACAACAATGCTTTCTATTATTTTGTCTATGTAAAAACTCACTTTTAGAGAATTATTTTTTCTGTTTATAGCTAACATGAGCATACAAAAATGAGTTGTTCCCTCACACCTATGTTGTTTTTTTTCCCCTTTCCATTTCCTTTTTATTGTGTTTATCATCATGCAAATCTAGTACCAGATAAGGGCATTTTCTTTCATTTTTTTTAAAGAGAAAAACAAGCTAACATTATTTAACACAAAGAGAAGTTGTGAAACAATATATATATCTTTTTTTTCACTTAGAGAAAACAAGTATTTTAACTTATTTGGTCTTTTGCGAAAACATAATTGCCCCCTTGGTGGCAATGACTATCATTTGGAGTGATTACTGCCAATAAGCCTTTTATATCACTGTGGAGGAATGATTGCCAACTCTCTTTTGCAGAATTGGTTAAATGAAAAGAAAGGTTTTTATTCACAAATTGTTGAGGTCATTTTAGAGCACCTTAATTTGTTATAAATCTGAACATTGACACATGCTCCAAAAGTTTAATCTTGGTGATTTTAAGGGAATTTGTTTCTTCTTTTCTTTCTTTCTTTCTTTTTTTTTTAAATATTGAGTCATGATGTGTTTTTTCAGATGTTCAGGCTATGCTATGTTGACAGGTTATGTGTAAGTGTTTTCCTGACTGCAGATGTGGCAGTAAATTAACCTTGGTGTGACTTTTGAAACTTTATCATTCAAAGGAAAAAAAAAATGTAACTACGATTTACTTAGGATTTAACAAGATTGTAGATCAAAGCCTTGGGGCTGCTTTCTATCTGCAGGTTGAGAAAACTCTTGTTTAGCTGAGCAACAGTACCGTTTTTTCTAAGTACAGTTGATGGCTTAAACTTGAAAATCAGTTTTAAGTTGCTTTGATCTAAGTGAGAAAGGTCGCACTTTCAAAAGAACTTAATTTCATTGTCACTTGAATTATATTTATTATATTTGTTTTTATAAGCATAAGACAAACAACAATGATTTTTTAAACAACCTTTAATGTTTTGGTTCCTTGCATTGGCCATTGGATTTCATTGTTTTTAAGATTTCTTATGCTCTATCCCTCTTTTTTCTATCTTTTTGCTCTGGTCACTTTTCTTTTAATGAAAGTGTGTTTTGCTATCCACAAGGTTAGAGCTATTGCCGGCTCAATCCTTACACTAACTGCCTGAGGGATGATGTCCTGGTTTCTATAATAAGAAAAAGGTGAGGCTGTGCATGCAGAGTATGGCTGAGGATTATCTTTTCTTGTGCTCACCTGCTGGTCTTATCCAGCTTAACTTTGACTGACTAATCTCAACAGTCTCTCCTTGTAATGATAGACTGACGTTTACGCTTCACCTGTGAATGTGTTTAAAGGAAATATCCTTTGACAAATCTGTCACACTAAGATCTGTCACACTAAGATCATTTTAAGAAAATGTACAGTAAAGATGGGTGACTAACGTGGCTTTATGGTTAAACCAAGATCCAGTACTAATTACCATATAACAAGGGTGACAAAAGCCAGATGGGACCAATGCACTATTTCAGGAGCATTGAGTTTCAGTTGAGCTTTAAGAATGAGCATGGCAGACCGCAGGTAAGAAAACCTCCTTTCTTCTCTGTGGCCATCAACAGCTTACAAGCAATTCTTGCCTAGTTGTCAACATGTCAGTAAGACAGGAAGAGCCTTCTTGTCAGTCTCCCTTGTGGTGAATTGCTGATTCACAGAGAGAATACATTATGAGGAGAGCTTAGTTACATATATATTTAACTAGATATAAGAATTTAAATAAAAATACAGAGCAATTGTGAGTTGTATCTTTCAATAAGACATATCAAGTAAATTTGAATAAGACTGTCAGAATCAGAAAAGTAAATATTGATAAAAAACAACAACAAATAAACAACTGAGTCATCACAGTTCAGGAAGTTTAGGAATGCAGAAGGGTCTAATAAAAGTTTGTCTTTCGAATTTGTCCAACAATCCGAAAAACTGCTATGTGAGATAAAAAGAACACATATGGACGCACACGCACACACACACACACACACACGCACGCACACGCATACAGACAAGCATACAGACAAACAAACAAGCAAGCAATCAAAGAATTTTTAGAGTAACCACATGTCAAATGTTCATTCATTTCACTTTATTAGGAGGAAACAGGGACCAATATAAACCCTGTCACTTAACACTAACAAATCCTACAATCAGAGTAAAACAGATGCATTTCTGTTCAGGGCTTCAGGCTTGCCACACATTCCCATAATATAAAGCTGTCATTCCTTCCTCACAAATATTTAAAACTGGCACAAAAACATATTTTCCAAGCCAGGGGTTGACACTCAAAATAATGTTTGCTGTTCAAGAATATCCTGGAGCCATAACTTATTACACATCTAGTAAAATAAATCCCTAGAGAGAGAGAAAAACAAGGATGTCTGGAAGTTACATGAGCAGCACAACAAGTAGTTCTATTTTTTTTTCTTTTATGATGGGTACATGTATTCCCTATCTACCCTAAAGAAGACTAAATGGTACGCGTTCACTCGGGATTTTCTTAAAACCATCGTAATTCTACGGCTTCACAGTTTATATTGGTTATTTCTTTCATCATCCCCTCTTACCAACATTACAGAAGAAAAACAGCATCAGGAAAAAAAAAACAAAAAAAAACAGGATGACAAGCAGGACCAGGAGAAAAAAAAAAAACAAGTGTCAAAATTATAATAACAGTTTAAAGTGACAACTTTCAAAAAAGTCATTCATAAAACCTGCCTGCGAAGGCTCGCTGGCTGCGTGTAAACATAATTAATGGCTTCTACAGCCTGTATCATTAGGAATCTCATAAACCATTATGGCTTTGAAGTCTTTGCTAAACCTCCCACGAGTTCAGTGGCTTATCACATAAATGATTATTGACTGCTCCGTGAGTTATCAATACTATCAGTGCAGTTTTCCATACGCTAAACCTTTCAACTTCATCACAGTAAGCAGGTAGTGGCAGCAAGCAGAGACGGTGTATAGCCGCAAGAGGTTTTTATAGTGACAATAAAAGGGTCAGCTGCAGCACGTTCTGCAGAACTATGTACACCTTTGAATCGAGTGGAAGATTACCGAACATAAAAGTGTTGAGGGTAAAAGGATAAGAATTTAATTCATTATTCATAACTGGATTTGCAGTATTTTAAGATACGACAAAAGGTAAAAAAAAAAAAAAAAGGAGTATGGCATTCTGGCGTTAACAGAGAGCTGCGACGACACAAAAGCTCATCGGATGACTGTCTGATTGTGCAATATATTGGTATAGAAAATGGCGCCCCAAGTCTTGCAGATGAGCCAAAACAACTTAATGGATTAATTGGGAACCAACAGAGATAATTAGGCCTTTGGGGTTGTATGATTCCACCCCTCGTCGACTATTGCCTCAGAACTGTGATGTAGTGTGTTCCTGCTGTGTAATCGAGATAATTAGCAAGAATGTTGTGTCACTGTCCAAAGATTAGCAAAAGGGAAAGGCCAAACAAGCCTCATTAAAATGTGATTCCTACCTTGAGAGATTTTATTAGACTTATTTACCTACGTAGGTAAAGCATCACTTTCATTTCCCTGGTTTGGTTTGTGTCCTTGTGAAAGTGAGGTATGAAAACAGAATGTTTTATCTTTTCACTTGAAGACGGACCTTGCTCACTTGGTAAGCAAGTGAGAGGAGGTGGCTTTTATCGTGTCGACCATTAACAGGTACCCAAACAAAGCAAGGCGATGTATCCGTTTCTGCACTGTGTGAGGACTACGTGCACCACTGTTAGATATTTGCCTGGCTGGAGGAGAAATAAGTATGAATGGCGAGATTATACTGTAGCTGAGACTAACTGAGCCAGGGCTTCAGTTGTTTACTGTCGTCCTATTATAGGATGCCAAGGTGTCCTTCTGTGAGCCTGTCAGGCACTGAGTAGTAGGCCAAATTGATAGGTCTGCTCTTGCCCACCAAAAGGACCTGAACTCAATTTGCTTGTGATGGCTTCAATTTCCTGGCTGGACAAAATTTCTCCCCAATCCACCCCCCACGCCCCAGTCCTTTTCTGCTGTGCTCTCTTTCTCAGCATCCCTTCCTCACTCAAGAGCTGTCATTTAATTTCATTACTCAACAGGGGGAGGTTCATGCCCTGTCTCAGTTTCTGTCGTTCACCCCTCATTTTGTTCACGTGAACCTTATCAAGTTTCAGGAAGGAAAGGTTTTTAGACTGCGGTTGTTTTAATGCATCTGATTGGTTTTACTTACTCTTTTTCTGCCTGGCAGCAGCTGAGTCAAAATTTACAAAGCTATTACTGTCAGCTGGAGGGATAAAAGACTATTTTTACTCGAGTGTTTTAGATCGGTAGAAGACAATTCAATCCTACACATCAGAAGATGAAAGAAAGAAAAAAAAAAAAGACCAATGCATGACATTTTGTGATTCATTAGGTTATGTATAAGAAAGAGAAAGTGGTCTGCTGGACACATATTTTAGGGATGTTTTTACCATCATTATTTAAGCCGGCATGAAGCTGGTTATTCCCAAAAAAAAAAGAAAAAAAGTCATCAAAGGTTGGACTAATTTAGGCCTTACTTTACAAAGCTTTTTTTCTGCAACATTCTCAAGAGCAAAGACCTAATTTGCTTTTCCAAACATAATTTCAGATGCATGTAATGCCCACACGGTCAGCAGCTGATTAGAAAGAAAACAGGATCTAACGCTGGAGTCAAGCTTAGAGGTCTTTGAAGTGATTACCTTACATGTTTTGGCCCTGTTTTTTTTTTTTTTGTTGTTGTTGTTGTTGTTGTTGCGCTAAGATAAACATGTGGAGCCACTCAGCATATGCCAGCTTATGTCAAGATGAAAGATCTTACAAGCCATTATCAGAGACCTGCAGATTGTTCTGAGGGTATTAGCTGGCTGCTGAAATCCGCTTCATCTGCAAAGATCTTGCTGTGATTTCCGACGCTGTGAATGGGGGGGGCTAAATTCTCACCACTTTTAGATGGCCTCAACGTCTATAAATTAAAGCACGGCAAAATGTGAGGTCCTGGAATTCGCTAGTTATATGTTCTACTATATAGCAGAAGAAGAGAAAAATGCGGTCTAGAACATGCGCACTTGAACTTTTTCTACCAGAGATAAAGAGGAGCTGAGAGAAATGGGCTACATATTTGTTCCCCAAGTATGCCTGATTTTACTCCTCTTTATCTCAGAGGATATGATCTCTTCTGGGTGTATTTACCAGCGGTCTACAAGCTTTTACCTCCAGGAAACAAGCAGCTGATCTGGCTCATATTTTACAATGATTCATCTTGCTCAGTATCAACCACGAGGCATAAATGCAATACAACCAAATTAAGGCCACTCAGCCAGACAAACAAGCCGAAGAATTTTAAACCTATGCCTTTTTTTGTTGTTTGTTTCATTTTGTTTTGTGCGCCACTGCAATTTATTGCTATGTGAGGGCTGATTTCTTGAAGCTGTTTTTCATGTTGTAGCTCTTCTTTAATTTTTTTTTTTTTTTTTAGTTTTATCCACAGGCAAAGCAGAAGAATGGCAATGCAGTGTACAGACACTGCATTGCTGTCTGCACACTTACAGTCGATGGCAATATATTTTTTTTGTTTGTTTTGTTTTTTGTTTTTTTTTAGAGTTTACGGCAATTCTTGAACCTAGGTGAAACTCTCTTGTTTTTGTGTGACAACGTTCAAATGTCAGAACACAATGAAACGCATCAAAAACTACTGCCTTAATAAAACATCTACAGTTGTTACTGTGCTTTTTATTTGAACATGGTGATTACTCTGTATATACAACACTGTGTTCAATCATTGTTACACTTTCTGAGCAGTTTGATCACCTTAAGCAAGAATGACTTCTGCAGAGTCTGCTTAGTTTGCACAGACATGCTGTGCCCCTCCAATGCTGGACGTGTCTGTTCTGGCTGTCTTCAAGTAAATCAAAATTCCCCAGAGGGAGGAAAAAGCCAGAATCTTATCTTTGGTAGAAGGAACAAAGAAACAAAGAAAAACCCCATAAAGAGCAATAAAAAGGGAGAATACACTGGACGCTTATTAAACCCTTCAGTGTCTCTAACAAACAAAATGTACAGACTTATGTTAAGAAATTCCTCTGAAATGTGTGAAATTATGCTTTTTATCTTCAGATACTCTGAGTGCATGTACAGTTTAGGATGATTTTCATGTTTTTCAACTCAGCGTTGAAGGATAAAATCAGTGGGTGATGAGCTTGTTGAGTAATGTGTTAATTTAAACAGCACAATCATTATATTAATTATTGGAGAGCTGTTTCAAAATACCAATCAACATTTGTTTTTGCTTCTTAAACACGCTGTATTACAAGAAATGCATGAAAATATTTTAAAATAGGCTATCAACTGAGCCACAGATATGTTTTTGACTGAAATGTGATTTTTCAGGTGTAAAATTACTAACAGGTGGAGTACCAGTAGAAGTAGTCAAAGTAGTAGAGTGAGTCTGCGTTTGACAGGTTTTCACATATTAAAAGGGAGATTTTCTTCTTGCTGTCACAAAGTGCTTGTTCACTGGGGAATGTTGGGTCTATGTCTTTAAAACTGTAAAAACATTGCAAATAAAATATAAACGAATACATATTAAAACTGAATGAAAATAAAACCTGTGTTTTTCCCCCACATCATTTTATGGAATCTCTTCTTAAATGAAATGTTTTAGATAGCAGCTGTGGATCCCACCATCAACAAGTTCGTTTTCTCTCCTGTTTCCTTGTTTTTATTTCCTTTTCTTGTTTGGTGTTTAAGGACAGGCTTCAAAACCTGAAAAAAAGCATGGTGACAGACAGAAATGACAGAAGTAAAATCGAAACGGAAAGTAAGAGTGGTAAAAGCATTGTGGTATTAGAGTGGGAGTAGTTTAAAAAGACGGTTTGACCTTCACACCTTGAGAAATCAAGGTAAAATTGCAAAGCGTTTCTAGGTCAGAGTACAACAGCAAAGTTTGAGGCCAAATGCTGGATACATTACCTAAAATATATACACTTGTAAATAATGTTCAATAGGTAAAATGTAAACATTACTTTAAAATCAAGTTTGAACTTAAACTGTGTGTGTGCGTGTACGCATCTGCGTGTGTGTGTGTGTGTGTGTGTGTGTGTGTGTATAAAAGGTTTACTTTTGTATTGAATTTCTGTCATAGACTTGTTGTGGTGCAACTGGTTAAATTGCATTCTAAAACAAGATAGATTGTTCTGCCGCACAGCTGTGCCAAGCAGATAAATCAATTAAAGTGACCCGATCTGACAAGTTGCCTCGTCCCCAGACAGGCTTAATATGAGAACACATGTCCATGAGGCTTATGCCTATCTCTGTCTCACCATGGAACCTTTCTCTTCAGGAACTCTGAGCAAAAAGACAAGTTTGCAATGCCAACGTTTAGACACGGCTAGTTCAAAAGACAATAACATACATTTGTCTCAATGGGTTAAATATTATTTTCATTTCCATGAGCAGCTGCATTTTTATTTTCACCTGCAAATGTATTTAATCTAGTCGTGACAAAATCACTAGACGATTTGTTGAGTGTGACATTTCCGTCCAAACTTTACAGTCTAGTGACAATCGAGCATTATTAGTTTGATTTTATACATTCAGCTGCCAAAGGATATTTGATTTGGCAAGCAAACTCATTTTTGTTTAGTGAAGCCTCTTGTGAGGCTTCACAAAACAACACCCACTCAACAACACGCTTATGTGCTGATATCATATTATATGAGAAGACAATGCTTGCTTGATAGGACTGAACTCCTTCTGAAGCAACTCACAAAATCCAGTGGAAAATGGAAATTAGCTTTTGCTTTCTCTGTGAGGTAAAGAGGGTTGCATTTTAAAAACTGAAAAAACAAAACAAAACAAAAAAAAACAAACATCTGTAACACAGTTTGACAACTCCCCTACATCGTTTACTCATCTGTCACCATCTTCATCACCATTGTCATCAGATGAATCTATAGAAAATGTACATAGTCTCACTAAATAAGCAGTACAGGAGAAACACACTAAAATGTCAGAAAGTGAAACGTTGCTTAGTCAAAGCATCAAAATCTACCATAACTTGGAGCCCTTCAAGCGATTTCTAGATCCTTCTATCTCATGAAAAACAAGAGAAATGTTGACTGATCTTATTCTTTTCTTTGAGGAAGGATTTTTAACTTAAGAGCTAAGCTTGCTCTGCGAAGAAAACATGGTGGCTGTCTCACTGCAGGGTGCACAGGACTTAAAGAAACTATCATGAACACCTGGCTGGACCAGCTGCCAGTAAAGGAGAACTGATAATCACACAAAAACTCATTTATCTACTGATGATGTATCTTTACAGTTTGGGTCACGGTATTGCTTTCAGGTCATTACTATTTCAACATAACACATTAGGAGCACACTCAAAAAAAAAAAAAAAAACTACTAAAACTGATTAACTAATGCACATTCAGTGGCTTCTTATGCCTGTTCACACAGTAACATTTTTTTATGCTGATTTTCGTTCCCATTTATTCTGTCTGAGAATTTTAGGGGTGCCACAATTACCAGGATGGCTCTAATCTTGAGAAATTTTCCTATCGTATGTGGTATGCAAAGAGTGATCTGGTCTGCTCAGAAGGACATCATGACTGCTCCGACCTAAAATCGGGGACATTCAACATGTTGGATTGTCTTGGCCCGATGCAGGGTGCTCCCAGAGGTCAAATGAGAACACAGCCTGTTGAATGTGATGTGTAAGCAGTCAGAAAGCGAGATGACTGATGTAGGGGAATCCAGAGTAAAGACAAAACAACTGCTGTGGCGCCCCAGAAAGTCAGGTGGATGTTGCAGACGTCTTTATATTGTATTTTTCTCTGTTAAATATAGTCCACAAAACTATCACCCTTTCTTCTTCCCAGTAGGCCATGTTTGTTTATTCTAAAGTCATGTTTGGTCTCGAGAGGTTTTGCAAAATTTCCCATCTGACATCTGAATGTGAAAACAATTGTGTGTGGTGTGTTAATCCTGCCATGTGGCACAATAGCACACTGTGCGACCATGCTGGTTACATCTGTGATTTTTTTATTTTTTTTTTTTTTTTATTGATGTGTGTGTGGTCTCTCAAGTTTTGAAAGTCGGTCAGGAACTTTAGAAACTTGCCATGTGAAGCAGGCATTAGTCTTTAATCATCTCAAGTATAGACTATCTTTTATCAAAGCACAGAGAGAACATGAATATGATTCTCCTAAAATGTTATTTGCCTCGTGTGGATCAAAAAACTGGTTAATTTTTAATCATTCGTCTAGGGAAATACTGCTATGCTTATTTCAAACAGTACATCCGTGAACTGTGATCTTTCAAACAATAGTTTGATGGCCTGCTTTCAAAGATCCAGTGGTGTAATCATTTAGAGAATTGATCAAGCAGTGAAGCAGGGGCTGAAATTCAAGAGGAGAAAAGATGACAAGAAAAATGGAAAATGAGTCAGTAAGACAGAAGCTGAAAAAAAAATTGAAACAGTGTAATTCCATATGTGTTTTCATCCTGTTTAAACACTGTTAAGTGCTTTGTTTTTAAAGTGCTGAGTGGTTGGCTATCATGGTAACCCTTCTCCGAGACTGACAGCTGGTGAAGCTAAATATGCAGAGAGAGTGGAAGATGCAACACAGTTGCTTGAACAATCTATCAATATCTCCATGTCTCTGTCCCTTTCCATCTCTGTCTCTCTCAATTCAGTTCAGACTGAATTTGCTTCAGTGGCATCTCAGGAAAAGAACTGTCTGGAGACCATGATGAGCATACAGCCAACTCAGACAAATGATAGGATGAGACATTTATACGTCATCAATACTAAGTAGAAATAAAATATTCATAAGTAGAAATCAATAATAAATTCCATGTTGTAAACACCATTTGACCAAGGCAACAAGTGATGATTTTAGTGGGAATGGTTAGCCTGTATATTATTTTTAAAATACAAATCTTCTATATGTTTGTATTTTTCTTATCAGCTACTGCAAGGCATTCATCTTTCACACAACTCAGCTAATATGTATCTATTTTAAAATACTCGGGCACTAACACCAACACAAATACTCTCAGACATTACTTGCTTTAATTTAGTTTTTAGCAAAGTAGCTGCTCAATTAAGATAAACAATTTGTGTTTTGGGTGTGTGGGAGTGTTTGTTGGGGTGTGTGTGTGTGTGTGTGCGTGTGTGTGTGTGTGTGTGTGTGTGTGTGTGTGTGTGTACGAGGGTGGGGATGTGCGATTGATTTTGTATGTGCCCGTTTACAAACTACGACCAATGCTGCATCGTCTCAGGCCCCCCGCCAAATGTGGGGCCAAATGTCACATTCCCTGCCCATGGGTGGTGTACCCTCTGATGTTTTGGAGCTGCTTTTGTCGGCTCACACCCAGGGGACTGGGTGTGAGGCAGGGGACTCCAGTGAGTCCCCTGCCTCCGTGGGGCCTCTGCTGCTGGACAGGTGGTGTGCCCTTGGGCCCAAGGCCGGTGAGCAGAGGCAGAGAGGGAGTCCCTGAGGTGGTTCTCCTTGGGGCTCCCATGCTCTGGAGGGGCCTCTAGATATCTGGGGTTCTGATCTCCTCCATGTCTGTTTCAGGCCTGATGGGAGGGGTCTGCGGTTCCGCACACCCACAATTAGGTTCATCTTACGTCTTACTTACTTAACTGGTACCGTGTGTTGTTGTGTGACACTGTTGTTGTAAAATATGCATATTTTGTTTTTTTGTTGTGGTTTCTCGGTTCCCTGGTTTTTTGTTTTTCTTTTTCTGTATTTGTAAAAGAAGAGTCCCACTGTGGTTTTCTCTCCCGTTTTAACTTTTTTCCTGTTCTGTCTGCCTCCATACACCTAAACCCAAAGTATTATCTAGTTATTTATATTTATATAAATATCTACTGGAGCTGCAATGCTCCACTTTTGAAAAGAAACAAACGAAAATTAAAAAAACAGTTAATTGTCTCCTTGGTACTTGGAAAACAATACTGATTGCTACACTACTGGACAGCACAGGTAAATGAGAAACATAAAAGATGTTTAACGTGTCATTGTGAAAATATATCTAAGTATATCCCTACTTTGGATCTAGAATACTCTGGTAACAACAGAGACTCTGGTATTAAAGCGATATTAAGACAATTACTTACATGTTGCATGTCATCTCTCTAGGAATTGATGTGTTCAGAAAAATAATATGTGGACAGACACCACAACTCTGACCACAGTAATTGTCACAACAAAAACATTTTCATTCACCTATGATGGGATAAATGGCCTCGATGACACTCTCACTCAAGGCAGTTAGCTGGCTCTTAACCCCACACAAATCACGAGAGGCTTCACGGCTCTCTCCACTGTTGTGAAACATTGGTTTTAGGTCATGTTACTCTGACCTCCCAAGGTATCCCACCAACCTTCAGGGCGATCTATCGCTGTGTTCCTGGCTCCAACGTCAAGTGTCTCTCTTTTGATCTGTCTCTGTTCTCGTCTTCTTTCCCTTTCCTCTCTCCCTCTCTCTCCTTCTTTCTCTCTCTCTCACAAACACACACACACACACACACACACACACACACACACACACACACACACAGACCCATACAGAACCACACATAAACTCCAAAGCACTTACCCTCATGCTCCGGTAATGCGAGTCTAGCACTTGTACTCCAATTATTTTCCTGTACTTGTTCTTGAAAGGGTTCTTGCCTCTCTCTTAGCTAAAGCATGTCATGACCCCCTGTGATTTCTGCTGGACCATCAGAGGCCTTCTAGTGTTCATCTCTTCAGGCATGTCCCTACGCAAATGAACATTTCACTGCTATTTGACCTGAAATTTACTCAACAAAAAGAGTTTGGGATGGAGAAAAAGTTTGAGTTCGAGTCACCAAGTATTGTTTGTCCAATATTAACTATCAGTGTAAAATTCAAAACCCAATCAGAAATTTGGATTCCATCTAATTTAAGATTCACAGTGATTCTAGTCTTTCTAGTCTAAAGCAAAAGCAAAAGAGAGGCTGACTTGCAAAAGTAAAAAAAAACAAACAAAAAAAAAAAAACAACTAAAAACTGTTACAGCAGGCTTTACACATTACCTATACGCCGCTTTTTCGGGGGTATAAAAAAGTGATATATGTGCAAAATGCATAAAAGCTTATTTTAATTTAATTAATTAGTAATTTAATGGCTAGTTCATTCATTAAATGCTGCTTTCATTCATTAAAGCAGCATTTGACACAATAGATGTTTTTTTTGTTTTTTTTTTAATTGACTAAATCAATAAATACACATCATTTGGATAATGATGGTGTAAAAGCAATTTCTTAGAGCAGGAAGAGACAGTATCTTATACCAGAAAGTCAGCTGTGTTACTCTTTTCCCCTCTTCTAAATCATGCAAATGTGTTGGAGAAAAAAAGCATAATATAAGTTACAGTAGGTTTCTGTCAATTACTTATATAATCAGAAGTGTTCAACAGCTCCCTGTGTCACTCTACACAGTCATTGCATTATATTGGAAATGGGATTTTTAAATATTCTACATATAGAATATATTTTAACACCTGCAGTGTGAACTAAATACAAAGTAAAAAAAATAAAAAATAAAATAACAAAAATGTGTCGACTGAAAGAATGCTGGGATACCAACACTAACACATCTCCAACAGTTTTTTTTTTTTTTTCCCTCTCTCTCTCTCACCGTGTTGCTGTCTCTTTCTGCCACAGATTTTCTCTGGCTTTAGATGTTAAATGTTGACCCTATCTCTACCGACAGTCATTTGTGAAGTTTGCTCATAAAAGCAGTGCTCGCTGTAGTTTTACTACTGTTATCCAGCACTCTGTTTCACGTCATAACCTGGTCATTGAGGCTTGCACAAAAAAAAAAAAAAAAACGAGGCATCAGCTTTGTTGCACTCTAAAATTTATTAACTC
>NW_006800052.1:139985-190621 GCF_000485575.1 Poecilia formosa | reverse complement strand
ATATATATAATGCAATTTTTGCAAGAGCATTTAAGTATGAAACTCTGATCCACAGAGTTTCCGCCAGTTGTGACAAGCTGCTACATTCAATAAAACATCAAATCTAGTGACACATTAACAGCTGATAGACGTTGCCTCTAGTCAACATAGCATGTAGTTTTCCTTTGGGCTCATGTATAAAATGCTGCAGTCTCAGTCAGGCTCTATTTTGATGACATGAAAAACAGTTAAAAAATATATTTTTTGAAATGTTAAAAAAAGATGAAAGACACAAAGATACAAACGGTTTCCAAACGCCTTCCTGTAAGTAACACTGAAATAAAAAGTGACATATAAATCACAATCTCTGCATCTTTTATTCTGACTCCTATATTGATGCAGTTTGCTCCTGCCACCTCTCCAGAGTCTAATTCCTCTGCCTTCTGCTTTTCATCATTAAATCACAGCGAGACAGTTGTGAAAAACATCTGCATTCTGCCATGATCACAATAAAAGTTGATTAGTCACTTTCGCACGCGTTGCCACAGAGACACAAATACAAACTCGCAAAGATAAACACAAAGACGCATAATTCTCAGTCACATCTGACCCATTTCCCAAATTGCAAGCTTGGATGAAAGGGCACGTTGTGTGTGTTTGTTTGTTTGTTTATGTACATAAGTTATGTCTAACACTAGGGCACATCTTGTTGTTCAGTCACACAACAATGTTTGGGTTTGTGATTATTAGTGCTGTTTGTTATTTTGAGATTTTCTTGTGTTAAAAGGGCTTATGCAGATTCATAGATGAAATACATATATTCAAAATGTCTTCAGATATTCTTTAAATGTCTTGTTCACATCTGGGAATTTTTCTTCCTTTAACTTCATGAAAAACATAAATCATTGTATGATTGTAGAGCTTATTTCTCAGTAGGCATACCATCTCAAAAGTGATATTTTAAATTCGGCAGCTGAGGTAACAAACGTGGTTTCTTTTTTCTCCTTTTACACCTTTTTTTTTTAAAGAAACCACATGTCAGCCTGCTTTTAATAAATGAAAAAAAAAAAAAAAAAAAAAACACATCTTACACCTTACTTTATTTTGCAATCTGGGATTTTTGAAAATAAGACACATTTGTAAATGTAATGTGTTGTTGAATACAATGAAAAATAAATAAATTTTTGAACATTTGCATTTTTAATGACATGTCTCTTTAAAAGAGTTAAATGACATCTGCTAAATCCATGTGTCCATGGAGGAGATGCCCAATGGAAACAGACCATTAGCTAACTTTTAGCACAAGAACACAACTATTGAAAAAATATATAAGAAATACCACTGCACACACTATAGTTTACTGATTTAGCTCATAGATTATTATATAATCATAAATTATTTAACAGTCAACACATATTGAATTCCAAATATTTTTAGCAATATTACAATTACACATATTGATTTGCATTGACAATATATTTAGGATATACTGTGCAGCCCTAATATTGAATTGTATTAAAAAGCATACACCAGTTGTCTTGTTTGTTTTTTTTTTTGTTTTTTTTTACCAAGACAATGGAAATTCAGGGAGATAATTAGTTAATTAATTAACCTTTTACTGGGCATTAGAATTTACTTCATCCATAAAACCTACATTTTTGCTAAAGAGTAAAAACAATCCACTGTAATGAGAATTGCTAGAAGAAGAAAAAAATGGTGAAACATGCCACCATTAAAATAATTATTTGTATTTTAACTATCTTTAGCTTGTGGTTTGGTCATTCTTTGACAAGCTAGACTTAACAAAAAACAACAACAACCATTTAAGGATAATTTCCTCCTTAGAATCTCTCTTCTTCTAGTGCCTGAAGTCAGGCTAAAATTGCAATCAACAGGCACACAGCTAGTTGAGCTAAGTAAGTCTGACACTACAAGTGCCTAAAGCTGAGAACTTGAAATGCAAACACTGCCTGAGCATGTATACCACATTTCTACATGGCACCACCATCTAGCTGTCTCAAAAAGCTTTCCAACTCCTTAAGATTGGTATGCGCTGCACCAACTGTGGCATATGGGATTTTACATTGTACATTCCAGTCTCTCAAAACTGAGAGAGAGAGAAAAAAAAAATCATTAACTAAACAGACTTCACCTGAACTGACTTTTTTGAGAAGGATGAAATTTCATCTATAATAAATGCTATCTAACACCACCTGGGGCTAAATACGGACATCTTGGCCTCTTCTTCTCTTTTATCCTCTGTACCCTGCAGTGACCTCTTGCCTTTTCTGATGAAGCTTTCACCAGCCTTTCGCTTTATGTCTCCCACTGCCTCCTTATTCAATATGTTGCTAAATCACCTGGCTTGCCTGAGTGAGAACTGTGACACGGTTGTGGTTCGACCAGCTCTCCTCTGCGCCTTAAGCAGAGCTGAAGAAACCTGTGCAACTGCCACAGAGCATTAGCTACAAAGTTAACTACTACTGACTCACTCTTCAGTTCCACCCTCTGCCGACATCTACAACCATAAAATGAGAGACACAGCAATTCTTCTCTATGTGTGTCTCCTGCATCAGGATGAAGGATTTGACACTCAGAGACAGTTAACTATAGAGCAGAGCAGACGAGGCCCTGAGCACTGAATGGGAAAGCTTGATGTGTTTATGAGTTACAGTCCATGTGATCTAGGTGCCGCTCCGAAGTCCCCGTTCTGTGGCACTTTCTGCTACGGAGTGTGTTTAGTTCTCTTTTAATTCGCATCAAATTCTACCTTTGCATGAAATAATTGGCTAAAAAGTGACGTGCACATGTGCAAAATAAATAATAATCAACGCGTGTTCTGTGATTCATAATAACCAACAACCCTATTAGCCGTCATGAAATCCTATTTGTGATTTCATTACATCAAATAGGTACAGAAGCACACATTTGTTTAGTTGGCTCTCTGTTTATCTTGTGGAAATAATGGCTATTTACACAGCCATGATTATCCGGCTTTGAGGGATCAAGTGTAAATCGATGCAGCAGGGAGGTCTGTTTGACGTTGGCAGTTGATGTGAATTTCTCAAATTTGAAAGATATTTATGCAATTGTGAAATGGTTGTGACTCCCCCCCCTTATAATAGACGAGAAATGAATGGTCTTCCCCTCTGTTCATCAAATTAATGGCCTGGGGAGTTTGTTGGCTTTTTGAACACTGGAGGTCGCATTCCTGCCCAGGCAGCTTGATTTTTCACGTATAGGTTAATATTTTTACAAATTTAAATCAGGTGAGTTGTGTCACATTGGCGAACAGTATTTACTGGTTTGTGCAACAAAAAATAATTTTTACATTGATACATTTTTGCTCATTTTTCTTTTTTTTTATCTTTCGTAGCCCATAGCAGAAGAACTAAGATAAAGTTGCTGAGTTGGAAAAAGAAACAATCATAAATATGATGCCAACAGTTGGGTATTTTTTAAATTATTTTTTTGCCTCCGCTGCTCCTATGTGAAAAGAGCTCTTGTGTTTAAACTCTGAAAAATTGGGAAAACTGTGCTATCTTCCCAATAGCCAATTTTCTATTTATGTTCCTGTATAGCTTTATCTGTCAAATGTGATTTTTTTTCTTCATTTTTCTGTTTACATTTCAGTACATTTCTTGTTGTATTTCTATTTAGCCGTAGTAAAAGAAGAAACAAAACATAAATTATGCATATCCCTCATTAAACTGGTATTTATATGGGAACTTTCAGCTCTGCTAAATGTAGCTTTGCATAATATTATTATCATTATTAATTACTAAAACACTGAAAATTGACCAGGACCATTAGCCCTTATTTTGAGGCAGAAAATAACCAGTATTAGTTTTCTCTGTGTAGGGTCATAAACTAGACCTAAATGAAACGAGCAACTGAAGAGATACATTTTTATAGCAATTACAAAAGTACAAAATGTTTTTTCTTGTCATGAGACATCAAGTATTTTATATATATATATATTTTTTTTTTTTTTTGGAGAATAAAGACTTTTGAGGTAAACAGGTGCTTGTCTAGACCTAATGGACTAAAATATTTTGCTTTTGCAGTTTTATTTTTGTGCAAGATATCCTCCAAAATGACACAAAGACACAGCAGATCGGGCGGCCACTACCATAATGAGATCATCATCATTAGCCATGTTCTTGTCCCTTGTGCCATTTTCAAAATATCCATGTCTTATCTCTTTCGCTAATGTTTCCACTTCTCAAACTACATCTCTTAATGTAACAACCAAACATGCTTTTACACAAAGCAGCTTGTTCATGGTTTTGTTTGTTTGTTTTTTTTCTCTTCAGAAACCTAAACGCTAAAGGACTAAAGGATAGATAAAAGACAACATTACCAGAGACTCTTCCTCCTTGGCAGTTTCTGCCATCCTGACCATTGTTCTCTGCGGGCCTTTGTTCAAATGACATCCTCATGAAACTATTTTATTGGGCTTTCACTCTTTTTATACAAAGGCTTTATCAAACAACCTTTATTTTCACTTGGGACAATCTACTTTCTGGATCTTTTGATGCAATGACAAAGACGTCTGTTTTTCTTCTGCGAGTTCAACTTACTTGGTTGCCTGATAAAAGGAGTGCAGACACACATATCAAGGAAAGACAGACGCATTCATGCAGTCATCCATTAAGTCATTTTTCTATACCAGCTTACTCCTGTGCAGTGTCATGGAGGCTGGTTCCTTTTTTTCTAGTGGTCAATGGGTGAGAGGCAGTTTACACACTGGACATGTTGCCAGTCTATCGCAGTGCACCGGCGCCACCACAGAGACATGCGACAATGAAACGCATACTCATACCTCAGGGCAATTTGTCCTATTATCCCATCATGCATGGTTTTTAACCACTGGGAGAAACTAGATTACTAGAGATAAGCCCATGCATGCTCCATAGCAGCATGCAAACTTGACACAGACACATTCTATGCCTGAAACTTCTTGCTATTACAACAACTACATCAAACACCAAAGCCACCATGCAGCTCTAAAAGTAAATGAATCTGGTTATGATCTAGCACAGCAGCTGTTTAATGATTTTGAATCTGAGTGGGAAACTCATCGTTGCAAGAGAATGTTCCAAAACCTATTATTGTAACTTATCAAGCTTTATATGAATATATCTCCTTCTAAGATGAAGTATTCATTTCAATGTGTTTTTACACTTGACATGGTCAAGAAGAGATGTTACCATGCTGATTATTGTAAGTTATAAGCTCCAAAAGCATTTGAGGATAAGACAGGAAAGGTCTTGTCACCAGGTTAGCAGTATTTCAGTTATTTGGAACAACAACAACAAAAATAAATAAAATAAATAAATAAATAAATAAATAAATAAATAAATAAATAAATAATAATTCTGACTTATGTGAAACTCTTACATCGACAATTCAGTTTGAAAATGTTTTTACTAATCCAACACAAGTCGGTCATTTAAAAACTTTATTCACCTAAGTTGCTGCTTTGAATGCTGAAACAAATGTTTTCCTTATATTGCACTGTTCCTTTTGACGTTAATAACAAATTAGTTTAAATTTAATTGTCTGCTAATTAGGAAAGATCATCATGAATGTGTGTTAATCTCATAAAATTTGGTTAAAATATAGAGCTAATCCAATACATAAGCTTCTTTATTATCCAAAATAATTATGATTTAAAGCTTAATCCGACTTATCAAAGTGCCTAATACTGTGGACAAAAACTGATTACTGTGATATTGCAGGATACAAAGAAAATGTAGTTGGCATGTGGGTAGAGTAGTCTGATCAAAGGGGAACCAAATCAATAAAATAAAAACTTAACCCTTATGTTCAAACAAGTGCTTTGCAGTTATAGCATAATGTTAAAAACTGTTTTTTTGAATACGGAATGGATGAAGCTGTAATTCAATACAGAAACTAAAATTGTGTGCTGGAACAATACAGCTCATGTCTCCCAGTAGAAAATAATGTTTGATAACTGCATGAGAAAGACTAAAGGTGCCTAAACATTAGAAAACACAACTACATTCTTCTTCTATGGACTTAAGAATAAAAAATATCATATTTTAATACATTACGTGTGAATAATTTGAGTTGAAAACAAAAAAAAAATACCAGTTTGGTTATAAAGAGCCCCTTGTTCGACATTTTATTTGAGGGACTGGACCCTTGGCTAGTGAGAGATGATTGCTTGCTGGAGGCGTGGAGTCAGTTTAAGTTTTAAATTTTACTCAATTGCTAACATTTGGCTGTACGCGATACGCTAGTTCATCCATTAAGTTTACCAGAAATTGCCTGTAAACGACCATCCCTCACTGCAAAGAGAGAAGGATAGAACCAACTGAGAAGGCTGTTGATGTTGATTCAGCATTTGTAAGCGTGGCGAACACGGACCGAGTGCCTTCTTTCACTTCCTCTGCTGCCATCGCTAGAACTACAGTCAGACTACAATTCTGAAACAGCGCAGAAAATTAATGTCAGTTTTCACAACTCCTCCTTCTGTTTGCTGATCAGCCCGGTTGGAATTGTTCTGGAGAAATCCAGCTGAATGAGAGGAAGCCCAGACGGAGCATTGTGTAGGAAGGTAACGGCCAGGTTAGGCTTCTACAGATTCTGGTGCATGCAGGAGGTTTAGAGACAATGCTGACCAAGCAGTCCCAGTCACACCTTAAGCATGACTCCCTGATGCTTGTGACATGTTGTGGGTGCAGCTCTCCTCCCAAGTAGTGTTTGATCACCTAATATCAAAGATGCGATTTGATCTTTGCTGCTGTATTGACAACAGCAGCGCAATTTTGATTTTCTTTTTTTTTTTCAATGCTTTTAATTTTAATGTGTGGAGATTGTATTCTGCTATACAATTACAAATACACTATCACTTTGAGACAAGAAAAAAAGCGTAAATACTCATATCAATCCCTGATGCGTTTTACCGCTAACTGATATCGCCACGGTAAAAAAAAACATGTTCCAAGAAATCAAACGCATGTTTATTTTTCCTCACAGGACAGTCACAGAAAAGGAAATAGGTTGAAGTTCAAGTCCTAATAATTAATTTCATGGTAAATGATCTTACCAATAGCAGTTCTGCAGCAACTAATCATCTGTAACATACACGCCAGCCGGACCATTTTTATTTGTTTTTTATCCTAAGCAGACAGCAATTTCCTACCTACCGTTCCCAGTCAAAGCAAGTTGCCGGCATAATGCAGGGTGGTGGATAGTGTTTCCCAGTGCATAATTTGTTTTTGTTTGTATGTGATAGCTCGCTTGTTTGTATTCAGTGAGTCTGTGAAAGAAACAGAATACTTCTGTGTCTCTCTCTTCTCTTCACTGTTTGTTTACTTTAATGGAAAACCATTCAGGCAAAATGTAGACCAAAGCAGCATTACATGCTTGTGTACATTGTTGAATATCTAAAAAGTTATGTATTGTTTCAACTTGTGCTGGGAAGCAGGTGTCTAAACACAAGGTTTCAACAGTGGCGGGAGATAAACAAAAGCATGTGAATTGTTGAGATTACATAGAAATTAATCTTAAGAAAAAAAAAATGTTCTTACAATGTATGAGCGTCTATATTTAAAGGTATTGTGAGTCGCATAAAGTGGAGCTGCAGCAAGAAAATACAAATCTTTCTGTTGCAGCAAAAAAATCCATTGCTTAGCAATATTTTCAAACAACACTGAGGTTTTGTACATATAGTTAGTTCCACTTATATTAAAAAAGCAATGCACTGACATTCTATTTTTTGTATGTATTGCCTCCTAAAACTGTTTGGCGTATGCTACCAAAGATTTTCAATGAACAAAAATAAAAAAAAAAGAAAGAAAAACAAACAAACGGATATCAACTATATTTATCCTGAAAAAGTTAAGCATCGTATTACTGAAAAGCTGCAGGAAAAAAAGTAAAATAAAAGAGAAAAAAAAAGAAAAAAAAAAAAAGAAGCAAGATGAAGACTTGGAAAACAAGAGCAATCCATAAGAGTTACAGATGGAAATTGACAACAATGCTTTCTATTATTTTGTCTATGTAAAAATTCACTTTTAGAGATTTATTTTTTCTGTTAATAGCTAACATGAGCATACAAAAATGAGTTGTTCCCTCACACCTATGTTGTTTTTTTTCCCCTTTCCATTTCCTTTTTATTGTGTTTATCATCATGCAAATCTAGTACCAGATAAGGACATTTTCTTTCCAATATAAGCTAACATTATTTAACACAAAGAGAAGTTGTGAAACAATATATATATCTTTTTTTTCACTTAGAGAAAACAAGTATTTTAACTTATTTGGTCTTTTGCGAAAACATAATTGCCCCCTTGGTGGCAATGACTATCATTTGGAGTGATTACTGCCAATAAGCCTTTTATATCACTGTGGAGGAATGATTGCCAACTCTCTTTTGCAGAATTGGTTAAATGAAAAGAAGGGTTTTTATTCACAAATTGTTGAGGTCATTTTAGAGCACCTTAATTTGTTATAAATCTGAACATTGACACATGCTCCAAAAGTTTAATCTTGGTGATTTTAAGGGAATTTGTTTCTTCTTTTCTTTCTTTCTTTCTTTTTTTTTTAAATATTGAGTCATGATGTGTTTTTTCAGATGTTCAGGCTATGCTATGTTGACAGGTTATGTGTAAGTGTTTTCCTGACTGCAGATGTGGCAGTAAATTAACCTTGGTGTGACTTTTGAAACTTTATCATTCAAAGGAAAAAAAAAAATGGAACCACGATTTACTTAGGATTTAACAAGATTATAGATCAAAGCCTTGGGGCTGCTTCCTATCTGCAGGCTGAGAAAACTCTTGTTTAGCTGAGCAACAGCACCGTTTTTTCTAAGTACAGTTGATGGCTTAAACTTGAAAATCAGTTTTAAGTTGCTTTGATCTAAGTGAGAAAGGTTGCACTTTCAAAAGAACTTAATTTCATTGTCACTTGAATTATATTTATTATATTTGTTTTTATAAGCATAAGACAAACAACAATGATTTTTTAAACAACCTTTAATGTTTTGGTTCCTTGCATTGGCCATTGGATTTCATTGTTTTTAAGCTTTTTTTTTATCATGCTCTATCACTTGCTTTTTTCTATCTTTTTGCTCTGGTCACTTTTCTTTTAATGAAAGTGTGTTTTGCTATCCACAAGGTTAGAGCTATTGCAGGCTCAGTCCTTACACTAACTGCCTGAGGGATGATGTCCTGGTTTCTATAATAAGAAAAAGGTGAGGCTGTGCATGCAGAGCATGGCTGAGGATTATCTTTTCTTGTGCTCACCTGCTGGTCTTATCCAGCTTAACTTTGACTGACTAATCTCAACAGTCTCTCCTTGTAATGATAGACTGACGTTTACGCTTCACCTGTGAATGTGTTTAAAGGAAATATCCTTTGACAAATCTGTCACACTAAGATCTGTCACACTAAGATCATTTTAAGAAAATGTACAGTAAAGATGGGTGACTAACGTGGCTTCATGGTTAAACCAAGATCCAGTACTAATTACCATATAACAAGGGTGACAAAAGCCAGATGGGACCAATGCACTATTTCAGGAGCATTGAGTTTCAGTTGAGCTTTAAGAATGAGCATGGCAGACCGTTGGTAAGAAAACCTCCTTTCTTCTCTGTGGCCATCAACAGCTTACAAGCAATTCTTGCCTAGTTGTCAACATGTCAGTAAGACAGGAAGAGCCTTCTTGTCAGTCTCCCTTGTGGTGAATTGCTGATTCACAGAGAGAATACATTATGAGGAGAGCTTAGTCGCATATATATTTAACTACATATAAGAATTTAAATAAAAATACAGAGCAATTGTGAGTTGTATCTTTCAATAAGACATATCAAGTAAATTTGAATAAGATTGTCAGAATCAGAAAAGTAAATATTGATAAAAAAAAGCAACAAACAACTGAGTCATCACAGTTCAGGAAGTTTAGGAATGCAGAAGGGTCTAATAAAAGTTTGTCTTTCGAATTTGTCCAACAATCCGAAAAACTGCTATGTGAGATAAAAAGAACACATATGGACGCACACGCACACACACACACACACACACGCACGCACACGCATACAGACAAGCATACAGACAAACAAACAAGCAAGCAATCAAAGAATTTTTAGAGTAACCACATGTCAAATGTTCATTCATTTCACTTTATTAGGAGGAAACAGGGACCAATATAAACCCTGTCACTTAACACTAACAAATCCTACAATCAGAGTAAAACAGATGCATTTCTGTTCAGGGCTTCAGGCTTGCCACACATTCCCATAATATAAAGCTGTCATTCCTTCCTCACAAATATTTAAAACTGGCACAAAAACATATTTTCCAAGCCAGGGGTTGACACTCAAAATAATGTTTGCTGTTCAAGAATATCCTGGAGCCATAACTTATTACACATCTAGTAAAATAAATCCCTAGAGAGAGAAAAAAAACAAGGATGTCTGGAAGTTACATGAGCAGCACAACAAGTAGTTCTATTTTTTTTTCTTTTATGATGGGTACATGTATTCCCTATCTACCCTAAAGAAGACTAAATGGTACGCGTTCACTCGGGATTTTCTTAAAACCATCGAATTTCTACGGCTTCACAGTTTATATTGGTTATTTCTTTCATCATCCCCTCTTACCAACATTACAGAAGAAAAACAGCATCAGGAAAAAAAAAACAAAAAAAAACAGGATGACAAGCAGGACCAGGAGAAAAAAAAAAAACAAGTGTCAAAATTATAATAACAGTTTAAAGTGACAACTTTCAAAAAAGTCATTCATAAAACCTGCCTGCGAAGGCTCGCTGGCTGCGTGTAAACATAATTAATGGCTTCTACAGCCTGTATCATTAGGAATCTCATAAACCATTATGGCTTTGAAGTCTTTGCTAAACCTCCCACGAGTTCAGTGGCTTATCACATAAATGATTATTGACTGCTCCGTGAGTTATCAATACTATCAGTGCAGTTTTCCATACGCTATGCCTTTCAACTTCATCACAGTAAGCAGGTAGTGGCAGCAAGCAGAGACGGTGTATAGCCGCAAGAGGTTTTTATAGTGACAATAAAAGGGTCAGCTGCAGCACATTCTGCAGAACTATGTACACCTTTGAATCGAGTGGAAGATTACCGAACATAAAAGTGTTGAGGGTAAAAGGATAAGAATTTAATTCATTATTCATAACTGGATTTGCAGTATTTTAAGATACGACAAAAGGTAAAAAAAAAAAAAAAAGGAGTATGGCATTCTGGCGTTAACAGAGAGCTGCGACGACACAAAAGCTCATCGGATGACTGTCTGATTGTGCAATATATTGGTATAGAAAATGGCGCCCCAAGTCTTGCAGATGAGCCAAAACAACTTAATGGATTAATTGGGAACCAACAGAGATAATTAGGCCTTTGGGGTTGTATGATTCCACCCCTCGTCGACTATTGCCTCAGAACTGTGATGTAGTGTGTTCCTGCTGTGTAATCGAGATAATTAGCAAGAATGTTGTGTCACTGTCCAAAGATTAGCAAAAGGGAAAGGCCAAACAAGCCTCATTAAAATGTGATTCCTACCTTGAGAGATTTTATTAGACTTATTTACCTACGTAGGTAAAGCATCACTTTCATTTCCCTGGTTTGGTTTGTGTCCTTGTGAAAGTGAGGTATGAAAACAGAACGGTTTATCTTTTCACTTGAAGACGGACCTTGCTCACTTGGTAAGCAAGTGAGAGGAGGTGGCTTTTATCGTGTCGACCATTAACAGGTACCCAAACAAAGCAAGGCGATGTATCCGTTTCTGCACTGTGTGAGGACTACGTGCACCACTGTTAGATATTTGCCTGGCTGGAGGAGAAATAAGTATGAATGGCGAGATTATACTGTAGCTGAGACTAACTGAGCCAGGGCTTCAGTTGTTTACTGTCGTCCTATTATAGGATGCCAAGGTGTCCTTCTGTGAGCCTGTCAGGCACTGAGTAGTAGGCCAAATTGATAGGTCTGCTCTTGCCCACCAAAAGGACCTGAACTCAATTTGCTTGTGATGGCTTCAATTTCCTGGCTGGACAAAATTTCTCCCCAATCCACCCCCCACGCCCCAGTCCTTTTCTGCTGTGCTCTCTTTCTCAGCATCCCTTCCTCACTCAAGAGCTGTCATTTAATTTCATTACTCAACAGGGGGAGGTTCATGCCCTGTCTCCGTTTCTGTCGTTCACCCCTCATTTTGTTCATGTGAACCTTATCAAGTTTCAGGAAGGAAAGGTTTTTAGACTGCGGTTGTTTTAATGCGTCTGATTGGTTTTACTTACCTCTTTTTCTGCCTGGCAGCAGCTGAGTCAAAATTTACAAAGCTATTACTGTCAGCTGGAGGGATAAAAGACTATTTTTACTCGAGTGTTTTAGATCGGTAGAAGACAATTCAATCCTACACATCAGAAGATGAAAGAAAGAAAAAAAAAAAAAAGACCAATGCATGACATTTTGTGATTCATTAGGTTATGTATAAGAAAGAGAAAGTGGTCTGCTGGACACATATTTTAGGGATGTTTTTACCATCATTATTTAAGCCGGCATGAAGCTGGTTATTCCCAAAAAAAAAAAAAAAAAAGAAAAAAAGTCATCAAAGGTTGGACTAATTTAGGCCTTACTTTACAAAGCTTTTTTCTGCAACATTCTCAAGAGCAAAGACCTAATTTGCTTTTCCAAACATAATTTCAGATGCATGTAATGCCCACACGGTCAGCAGCTGATTAGAAAGAAAACAGGATCTAACGCTGGAGTCAAGCTTAGAGGTCTTTGAAGTGATTACCTTACATGTTTTGGCCCTGTTTTTTTTTTTTTTGTTGTTGTTGTTGTTGTTGTTGCGCTAAGATAAACATGTGGAGCCACTCAGCATATGCCAGCTTATGTCAAGATGAAAGATCTTACAAGCCATTATCAGAGACCTGCAGATTGTTCTGAGGGTATTAGCTGGCTGCTGAAATCCGCTTCATCTGCAAAGATCTTGCTGTGATTTCCGACGCTGTGAATGGGGGGGGCTAAATTCTCACCACTTTTAGATGGCCTCAACGTCTATAAATTAAAGCACGGCAAAATGTGAGGTCCTGGAATTCGCTAGTTATATGTTCTACTATATAGCAGAAGAAGAGAAAAATGCGGTCTAGAACATGCGCACTTGAACTTTTTCTACCAGAGATAAAGAGGAGCTGAGAGAAATGGGCTACATATTTGTTCCCCAAGTATGCCTGATTTTACTCCTCTTTATCTCAGAGGATATGATCTCTTCTGGGTGTATTTACCAGCGGTCTACAAGCTTTTACCTCCAGGAAACAAGCAGCTGATCTGGCTCATATTTTACAATGATTCATCTTGCTCAGTATCAACCACGAGGCATAAATGCAATACAACCAAATTAAGGCCACTCAGCCAGACAAACATTTATACCTATGCCTTTTCTTTGTTGTTTGTTTGTTTCATTTTGTTTTGTGCGCCACTGCAATTTATTGCTATGTGAGGGCTGATTTCTTGAAGCTGTTTTTCATGTTGTAGCTCTTCTTTAATTTTTTTTTTTTTTTTTTATCCACAGGCAAAGCAGAAGAATGGCAATGCAGTGTGCAGACACACTGCATTGCTGTCTGCACACAGTCGATGGCAATGTTTTTTTTCTTTGTTTTGTTTTGTTTTTTGGGTTTTTTTTTTAGAGTTTACGGCAATTCTTGAACCTAGGTGAAACTCTCTTGTTTTTGTGTGACAACGTTCAAATGGCAGAACACAATGAAACACATCAAAAACTACTGCCTTAATAAAACATCTACAGTTGTTACTGTGCTTTTTATTTGAACATGGTGATTACTCTGTATATACAACACTGTGTTCAATCATTGTTACACTTTCTGAGCAGTTTGATCACCTTAAGCAAGAATGACTTCTGCAGAGTCTGCTTAGTTTGCACAGACATGCTGTGCCCTTCCAATGCTGGACGTGTCTGTTCTGGCTGTCTTCAAGTAAATCAAAATTCCCCAGAGGGAGGAAAAAGCCAGAATCGTATCTTCGGTAGAAGGAACAAAGAAACAAAGAAAAACCCCATAAAGAGCAATAAAAAGGGAGAATACGCTGGACGCTTATTAAACCCTTCAGTGTCTCTAACAAACAAAATGTACAGACTTATGTTAAGAAATTCCTCTGAAATGTGTGAAATTATGCTTTTTATCTTCAGATACTCTGAGTGCATGTACAGTTTAGGATGATTTTCATGTTTTTGAACTCAGCGTTGAAGGATAAAATCAGTGGGTGATGAGCTTGTTGAGTAATGTGTTAATTTAAACAGCACAATCATTATATTAATTACTGGAGAGCTGTTTCAAAATACCAATCAACATTTGTTTTTGCTTCTTAAACACGCTGTATTACAAGAAATGCATGAAAATATTTTAAAATAGGCTACCAACTGAGCCACAGATATATTTTTGACTGAAATTTGACTTTTCAGGTGTAAAATTACTAACAGGTGGAGTACCAGTAGAAGTAGTCAAAGTAGTAGAGTGAGTCTGCGTTTGACAGGTTTTCACATATTAAAAGGGAGATTTTCTTCTTGCTGTCACAAAGTGCTTGTTCACTGGGGAATGTTGGGTCTATGTCTTTAAAACTGTAAAAACATTGCAAATAAAATATAAACGAATACATATTAAAACTGAATGAAAATAAAACCTGTGTTTTTCCCCCACATCATTTTATGGAATCTCTTCTTAAATGAAATGTTTTAGTTAGCAGCTGTGGATCCCACCGTCAACAAGTTTGTTTTCTCTCCCGTTTCCTTGTTTTTATTTCCTTTTCTTTTTTGGTGTTTAAGGACATACTTCAAAACCTGAAAAAAAAGCATGGTGACAGACAGAAATGACAGAAGTAAAATCGAAACGGAAAGTAAGAGTGGTAAAAGCATTGTGGTATTAGAGTGGGAGTAGTTTAAAAAGACGGTTTGACCTTCACACCTTGAGAAATCAAGGTAAAATTGCAAAGCGTTTCTAGGTCAGAGTACAACAGCAAAGTTTGAGGCCAAATGCCGGATACATTACCTAAAATATATACACTTGTAAATAATGTTCAATAGGTAAAATGTAAACATTACTTTAAAATCAAGTTTGAACTTAAACTGTGTGTGTGCGTGTACGCATCTGCGTGTGTGTGTGTGTGTGTGTGTGTGTGTGTGTATAAAAGGTTTACTTTTGTATTGAATTTCTGTCATAGACTTGTTGTGGTGCAACTGGTTAAATTGCATTCTAAAACAAGATAGATTGTTCTGCCGCACAGCTGTGCCAAGCAGATAAATCAATTAAAGTGACCCGATCTGACAAGTTGCCTCGTCCCCAGACAGGCTTAATATGAGAACACATGTCCATGAGGCTTATGCCTATCTCTGTCTCACCATGGAACCTTTCTCTTCAGGAACTCTGAGCAAAAAGACAAGTTTGCAATGCCAACGATTAGACACGGCTAGTTCAAAAGACAATAACATACATTTGTCTCAATGGGTTAAATATTATTTTCATTTCCATGAGCAGCTGCATTTTTATTTTCACCTGCAAATGTATTTAATCTAGTCGTGACAAAATCGCTAGACGATTTGTTGAGTGTGACATTTCCGTCCAAACTTTACAGTCTAGTGACAATCAAGCATTATTAGTTTGATTTTATACATTCAGCTGCCAAAGGATATTTGATTTGGCAAGCAAACTCATTTTTGTTTAGTGAAGCCTCNTTACACCTTACTTTATTTTGCAATCTGGGATTTTTGAAAATAAGACACATTTGTAAATGTAATGTGTTGTTGAATACAATGAAAAATAAATAAATTTTTGAACATTTGCATTTTTAATGACATGTCTCTTTAAAAGAGTTAAATGACATCTGCTAAATCCATGTGTCCATGGAGGAGATGCCCAATGGAAACAGACCATTAGCTAACTTTTAGCACAAGAACACAACTATTGAAAAAATATATAAGAAATACCACTGCACACACTATAGTTTACTGATTTAGCTCATAGATTATTATATAATCATAAATTATTTAACAGTCAACACATATTGAATTCCAAATATTTTTAGCAATATTACAATTACACATATTGATTTGCATTGACAATATATTTAGGATATACTGTGCAGCCCTAATATTGAATTGTATTAAAAAGCATACACCAGTTGTCTTGTTTGTTTTTTTTTTTGTTTTTTTTTACCAAGACAATGGAAATTCAGGGAGATAATTAGTTAATTAATTAACCTTTTACTGGGCATTAGAATTTACTTCATCCATAAAACCTACATTTTTGCTAAAGAGTAAAAACAATCCACTGTAATGAGAATTGCTAGAAGAAGAAAAAAATGGTGAAACATGCCACCATTAAAATAATTATTTGTATTTTAACTATCTTTAGCTTGTGGTTTGGTCATTCTTTGACAAGCTAGACTTAACAAAAAACAACAACAACCATTTAAGGATAATTTCCTCCTTAGAATCTCTCTTCTTCTAGTGCCTGAAGTCAGGCTAAAATTGCAATCAACAGGCACACAGCTAGTTGAGCTAAGTAAGTCTGACACTACAAGTGCCTAAAGCTGAGAACTTGAAATGCAAACACTGCCTGAGCATGTATACCACATTTCTACATGGCACCACCATCTAGCTGTCTCAAAAAGCTTTCCAACTCCTTAAGATTGGTATGCGCTGCACCAACTGTGGCATATGGGATTTTACATTGTACATTCCAGTCTCTCAAAACTGAGAGAGAGAGAAAAAAAAAATCATTAACTAAACAGACTTCACCTGAACTGACTTTTTTGAGAAGGATGAAATTTCATCTATAATAAATGCTATCTAACACCACCTGGGGCTAAATACGGACATCTTGGCCTCTTCTTCTCTTTTATCCTCTGTACCCTGCAGTGACCTCTTGCCTTTTCTGATGAAGCTTTCACCAGCCTTTCGCTTTATGTCTCCCACTGCCTCCTTATTCAATATGTTGCTAAATCACCTGGCTTGCCTGAGTGAGAACTGTGACACGGTTGTGGTTCGACCAGCTCTCCTCTGCGCCTTAAGCAGAGCTGAAGAAACCTGTGCAACTGCCACAGAGCATTAGCTACAAAGTTAACTACTACTGACTCACTCTTCAGTTCCACCCTCTGCCGACATCTACAACCATAAAATGAGAGACACAGCAATTCTTCTCTATGTGTGTCTCCTGCATCAGGATGAAGGATTTGACACTCAGAGACAGTTAACTATAGAGCAGAGCAGACGAGGCCCTGAGCACTGAATGGGAAAGCTTGATGTGTTTATGAGTTACAGTCCATGTGATCTAGGTGCCGCTCCGAAGTCCCCGTTCTGTGGCACTTTCTGCTACGGAGTGTGTTTAGTTCTCTTTTAATTCGCATCAAATTCTACCTTTGCATGAAATAATTTGCTAAAAAGTGACGTGCACATGTGCAAAATAAATAATAATCAACGCGTGTTCTGTGATTCATAATAACCAACAACCCTATTAGCCGTCATGAAATCCTATTTGTGATTTCATTACATCAAATAGGTACAGAAGCACACATTTGTTTAGTTGGCTCTCTGTTTATCTTGTGGAAATAATGGCTATTTACACAGCCATGATTATCCGGCTTTGAGGGATCAAGTGTAAATCGATGCAGCAGGGAGGTCTGTTTGACGTTGGCAGTTGATGTGAATTTCTCAAATTTGAAAGATATTTATGCAATTGTGAAATGGTTGTGACTCCCCCCCCTTATAATAGACGAGAAATGAATGGTCTTCCCCTCTGTTCATCAAATTAATGGCCTGGGGAGTTTGTTGGCTTTTTGAACACTGGAGGTCGCATTCCTGCCCAGGCAGCTTGATTTTTCACGTATAGGTTAATATTTTTACAAATTTAAATCAGGTGAGTTGTGTCACATTGGCGAACAGTATTTACTGGTTTGTGCAACAAAAAATAATTTTTACATTGATACATTTTTGCTCATTTTTCTTTTTTTTTATCTTTCGTAGCCCATAGCAGAAGAACTAAGATAAAGTTGCTGAGTTGGAAAAAGAAACAATCATAAATATGATGCCAACAGTTGGGTATTTTTTAAATTATTTTTTTGCCTCCGCTGCTCCTATGTGAAAAGAGCTCTTGTGTTTAAACTCTGAAAAATTGGGAAAACTGTGCTATCTTCCCAATAGCCAATTTTCTATTTATGTTCCTGTATAGCTTTATCTGTCAAATGTGATTTTTTTTCTTCATTTTTCTGTTTACATTTCAGTACATTTCTTGTTGTATTTCTATTTAGCCGTAGTAAAAGAAGAAACAAAACATAAATTATGCATATCCCTCATTAAACTGGTATTTATATGGGAACTTTCAGCTCTGCTAAATGTAGCTTTGCATAATATTATTATCATTATTAATTACTAAAACACTGAAAATTGACCAGGACCATTAGCCCTTATTTTGAGGCAGAAAATAACCAGTATTAGTTTTCTCTGTGTAGGGTCATAAACTAGACCTAAATGAAACGAGCAACTGAAGAGATACATTTTTATAGCAATTACAAAAGTACAAAATGTTTTTTCTTGTCATGAGACATCAAGTATTTTATATATATATATATTTTTTTTTTTTTTTTTTGGAGAATAAAGACTTTTGAGGTAAACAGGTGCTTGTCTAGACCTAATGGACTAAAATATTTTGCTTTTGCAGTTTTATTTTTGTGCAAGATATCCTCCAAAATGACACAAAGACACAGCAGATCGGGCGGCCACTACCATAATGAGATCATCATCATTAGCCATGTTCTTGTCCCTTGTGCCATTTTCAAAATATCCATGTCTTATCTCTTTCGCTAATGTTTCCACTTCTCAAACTACATCTCTTAATGTAACAACCAAACATGCTTTTACACAAAGCAGCTTGTTCATGGTTTTGTTTGTTTGTTTTTTTTCTCTTCAGAAACCTAAACGCTAAAGGACTAAAGGATAGATAAAAGACAACATTACCAGAGACTCTTCCTCCTTGGCAGTTTCTGCCATCCTGACCATTGTTCTCTGCGGGCCTTTGTTCAAATGACATCCTCATGAAACTATTTTATTGGGCTTTCACTCTTTTTATACAAAGGCTTTATCAAACAACCTTTATTTTCACTTGGGACAATCTACTTTCTGGATCTTTTGATGCAATGACAAAGACGTCTGTTTTTCTTCTGCGAGTTCAACTTACTTGGTTGCCTGATAAAAGGAGTGCAGACACACATATCAAGGAAAGACAGACGCATTCATGCAGTCATCCATTAAGTCATTTTTCTATACCAGCTTACTCCTGTGCAGTGTCATGGAGGCTGGTTCCTTTTTTTCTAGTGGTCAATGGGTGAGAGGCAGTTTACACACTGGACATGTTGCCAGTCTATCGCAGTGCACCGGCGCCACCACAGAGACATGCGACAATGAAACGCATACTCATACCTCAGGGCAATTTGTCCTATTATCCCATCATGCATGGTTTTTAACCACTGGGAGAAACTAGATTACTAGAGATAAGCCCATGCATGCTCCATAGCAGCATGCAAACTTGACACAGACACATTCTATGCCTGAAACTTCTTGCTATTACAACAACTACATCAAACACCAAAGCCACCATGCAGCTCTAAAAGTAAATGAATCTGGTTATGATCTAGCACAGCAGCTGTTTAATGATTTTGAATCTGAGTGGGAAACTCATCGTTGCAAGAGAATGTTCCAAAACCTATTATTGTAACTTATCAAGCTTTATATGAATATATCTCCTTCTAAGATGAAGTATTCATTTCAATGTGTTTTTACACTTGACATGGTCAAGAAGAGATGTTACCATGCTGATTATTGTAAGTTATAAGCTCCAAAAGCATTTGAGGATAAGACAGGAAAGGTCTTGTCACCAGGTTAGCAGTATTTCAGTTATTTGGAACAACAACAACAAAAATAAATAAAATAAATAAATAAATAAATAAATAAATAAATAAATAAATAAATAATAATTCTGACTTATGTGAAACTCTTACATCGACAATTCAGTTTGAAAATGTTTTTACTAATCCAACACAAGTCGGTCATTTAAAAACTTTATTCACCTAAGTTGCTGCTTTGAATGCTGAAACAAATGTTTTCCTTATATTGCACTGTTCCTTTTGACGTTAATAACAAATTAGTTTAAATTTAATTGTCTGCTAATTAGGAAAGATCATCATGAATGTGTGTTAATCTCATAAAATTTGGTTAAAATATAGAGCTAATCCAATACATAAGCTTCTTTATTATCCAAAATAATTATGATTTAAAGCTTAATCCGACTTATCAAAGTGCCTAATACTGTGGACAAAAACTGATTACTGTGATATTGCAGGATACAAAGAAAATGTAGTTGGCATGTGGGTAGAGTAGTCTGATCAAAGGGGAACCAAATCAATAAAATAAAAACTTAACCCTTATGTTCAAACAAGTGCTTTGCAGTTATAGCATAATGTTAAAAACTGTTTTTTTGAATACGGAATGGATGAAGCTGTAATTCAATACAGAAACTAAAATTGTGTGCTGGAACAATACAGCTCATGTCTCCCAGTAGAAAATAATGTTTGATAACTGCATGAGAAAGACTAAAGGTGCCTAAACATTAGAAAACACAACTACATTCTTCTTCTATGGACTTAAGAATAAAAAATATCATATTTTAATACATTACGTGTGAATAATTTGAGTTGAAAACAAAAAAAAAATACCAGTTTGGTTATAAAGAGCCCCTTGTTCGACATTTTATTTGAGGGACTGGACCCTTGGCTAGTGAGAGATGATTGCTTGCTGGAGGCGTGGAGTCAGTTTAAGTTTTAAATTTTACTCAATTGCTAACATTTGGCTGTACGCGATACGCTAGTTCATCCATTAAGTTTACCAGAAATTGCCTGTAAACGACCATCCCTCACTGCAAAGAGAGAAGGATAGAACCAACTGAGAAGGCTGTTGATGTTGATTCAGCATTTGTAAGCGTGGCGAACACGGACCGAGTGCCTTCTTTCACTTCCTCTGCTGCCATCGCTAGAACTACAGTCAGACTACAATTCTGAAACAGCGCAGAAAATTAATGTCAGTTTTCACAACTCCTCCTTCTGTTTGCTGATCAGCCCGGTTGGAATTGTTCTGGAGAAATCCAGCTGAATGAGAGGAAGCCCAGACGGAGCATTGTGTAGGAAGGTAACGGCCAGGTTAGGCTTCTACAGATTCTGGTGCATGCAGGAGGTTTAGAGACAATGCTGACCAAGCAGTCCCAGTCACACCTTAAGCATGACTCCCTGATGCTTGTGACATGTTGTGGGTGCAGCTCTCCTCCCAAGTAGTGTTTGATCACCTAATATCAAAGATGCGATTTGATCTTTGCTGCTGTATTGACAACAGCAGCGCAATTTTGATTTTCTTTTTTTTTTTCAATGCTTTTAATTTTAATGTGTGGAGATTGTATTCTGCTATACAATTACAAATACACTATCACTTTGAGACAAGAAAAAAAGCGTAAATACTCATATCAATCCCTGATGCGTTTTACCGCTAACTGATATCGCCACGGTAAAAAAAAACATGTTCCAAGAAATCAAACGCATGTTTATTTTTCCTCACAGGACAGTCACAGAAAAGGAAATAGGTTGAAGTTCAAGTCCTAATAATTAATTTCATGGTAAATGATCTTACCAATAGCAGTTCTGCAGCAACTAATCATCTGTAACATACACGCCAGCCGGACCATTTTTATTTGTTTTTTATCCTAAGCAGACAGCAATTTCCTACCTACCGTTCCCAGTCAAAGCAAGTTGCCGGCATAATGCAGGGTGGTGGATAGTGTTTCCCAGTGCATAATTTGTTTTTGTTTGTATGTGATAGCTCGCTTGTTTGTATTCAGTGAGTCTGTGAAAGAAACAGAATACTTCTGTGTCTCTCTCTTCTCTTCACTGTTTGTTTACTTTAATGGAAAACCATTCAGGCAAAATGTAGACCAAAGCAGCATTACATGCTTGTGTACATTGTTGAATATCTAAAAAGTTATGTATTGTTTCAACTTGTGCTGGGAAGCAGGTGTCTAAACACAAGGTTTCAACAGTGGCGGGAGATAAACAAAAGCATGTGAATTGTTGAGATTACATAGAAATTAATCTTAAGAAAAAAAAAATGTTCTTACAATGTATGAGCGTCTATATTTAAAGGTATTGTGAGTCGCATAAAGTGGAGCTGCAGCAAGAAAATACAAATCTTTCTGTTGCAGCAAAAAAATCCATTGCTTAGCAATATTTTCAAACAACACTGAGGTTTTGTACATATAGTTAGTTCCACTTATATTAAAAAAGCAATGCACTGACATTCTATTTTTTGTATGTATTGCCTCCTAAAACTGTTTGGCGTATGCTACCAAAGATTTTCAATGAACAAAAATAAAAAAAAAAGAAAGAAAAACAAACAAACGGATATCAACTATATTTATCCTGAAAAAGTTAAGCATCGTATTACTGAAAAGCTGCAGGAAAAAAAGTAAAATAAAAGAGAAAAAAAAAGAAAAAAAAAAAAAGAAGCAAGATGAAGACTTGGAAAACAAGAGCAATCCATAAGAGTTACAGATGGAAATTGACAACAATGCTTTCTATTATTTTGTCTATGTAAAAATTCACTTTTAGAGATTTATTTTTTCTGTTAATAGCTAACATGAGCATACAAAAATGAGTTGTTCCCTCACACCTATGTTGTTTTTTTTCCCCTTTCCATTTCCTTTTTATTGTGTTTATCATCATGCAAATCTAGTACCAGATAAGGACATTTTCTTTCCAATATAAGCTAACATTATTTAACACAAAGAGAAGTTGTGAAACAATATATATATCTTTTTTTTCACTTAGAGAAAACAAGTATTTTAACTTATTTGGTCTTTTGCGAAAACATAATTGCCCCCTTGGTGGCAATGACTATCATTTGGAGTGATTACTGCCAATAAGCCTTTTATATCACTGTGGAGGAATGATTGCCAACTCTCTTTTGCAGAATTGGTTAAATGAAAAGAAGGGTTTTTATTCACAAATTGTTGAGGTCATTTTAGAGCACCTTAATTTGTTATAAATCTGAACATTGACACATGCTCCAAAAGTTTAATCTTGGTGATTTTAAGGGAATTTGTTTCTTCTTTTCTTTCTTTCTTTCTTTTTTTTTTAAATATTGAGTCATGATGTGTTTTTTCAGATGTTCAGGCTATGCTATGTTGACAGGTTATGTGTAAGTGTTTTCCTGACTGCAGATGTGGCAGTAAATTAACCTTGGTGTGACTTTTGAAACTTTATCATTCAAAGGAAAAAAAAAAATGGAACCACGATTTACTTAGGATTTAACAAGATTATAGATCAAAGCCTTGGGGCTGCTTCCTATCTGCAGGCTGAGAAAACTCTTGTTTAGCTGAGCAACAGCACCGTTTTTTCTAAGTACAGTTGATGGCTTAAACTTGAAAATCAGTTTTAAGTTGCTTTGATCTAAGTGAGAAAGGTTGCACTTTCAAAAGAACTTAATTTCATTGTCACTTGAATTATATTTATTATATTTGTTTTTATAAGCATAAGACAAACAACAATGATTTTTTAAACAACCTTTAATGTTTTGGTTCCTTGCATTGGCCATTGGATTTCATTGTTTTTAAGCTTTTTTTTTATCATGCTCTATCACTTGCTTTTTTCTATCTTTTTGCTCTGGTCACTTTTCTTTTAATGAAAGTGTGTTTTGCTATCCACAAGGTTAGAGCTATTGCAGGCTCAGTCCTTACACTAACTGCCTGAGGGATGATGTCCTGGTTTCTATAATAAGAAAAAGGTGAGGCTGTGCATGCAGAGCATGGCTGAGGATTATCTTTTCTTGTGCTCACCTGCTGGTCTTATCCAGCTTAACTTTGACTGACTAATCTCAACAGTCTCTCCTTGTAATGATAGACTGACGTTTACGCTTCACCTGTGAATGTGTTTAAAGGAAATATCCTTTGACAAATCTGTCACACTAAGATCTGTCACACTAAGATCATTTTAAGAAAATGTACAGTAAAGATGGGTGACTAACGTGGCTTCATGGTTAAACCAAGATCCAGTACTAATTACCATATAACAAGGGTGACAAAAGCCAGATGGGACCAATGCACTATTTCAGGAGCATTGAGTTTCAGTTGAGCTTTAAGAATGAGCATGGCAGACCGTTGGTAAGAAAACCTCCTTTCTTCTCTGTGGCCATCAACAGCTTACAAGCAATTCTTGCCTAGTTGTCAACATGTCAGTAAGACAGGAAGAGCCTTCTTGTCAGTCTCCCTTGTGGTGAATTGCTGATTCACAGAGAGAATACATTATGAGGAGAGCTTAGTCGCATATATATTTAACTACATATAAGAATTTAAATAAAAATACAGAGCAATTGTGAGTTGTATCTTTCAATAAGACATATCAAGTAAATTTGAATAAGATTGTCAGAATCAGAAAAGTAAATATTGATAAAAAAAAGCAACAAACAACTGAGTCATCACAGTTCAGGAAGTTTAGGAATGCAGAAGGGTCTAATAAAAGTTTGTCTTTCGAATTTGTCCAACAATCCGAAAAACTGCTATGTGAGATAAAAAGAACACATATGGACGCACACGCACACACACACACACACACACGCACGCACACGCATACAGACAAGCATACAGACAAACAAACAAGCAAGCAATCAAAGAATTTTTAGAGTAACCACATGTCAAATGTTCATTCATTTCACTTTATTAGGAGGAAACAGGGACCAATATAAACCCTGTCACTTAACACTAACAAATCCTACAATCAGAGTAAAACAGATGCATTTCTGTTCAGGGCTTCAGGCTTGCCACACATTCCCATAATATAAAGCTGTCATTCCTTCCTCACAAATATTTAAAACTGGCACAAAAACATATTTTCCAAGCCAGGGGTTGACACTCAAAATAATGTTTGCTGTTCAAGAATATCCTGGAGCCATAACTTATTACACATCTAGTAAAATAAATCCCTAGAGAGAGAAAAAAAACAAGGATGTCTGGAAGTTACATGAGCAGCACAACAAGTAGTTCTATTTTTTTTTCTTTTATGATGGGTACATGTATTCCCTATCTACCCTAAAGAAGACTAAATGGTACGCGTTCACTCGGGATTTTCTTAAAACCATCGAATTTCTACGGCTTCACAGTTTATATTGGTTATTTCTTTCATCATCCCCTCTTACCAACATTACAGAAGAAAAACAGCATCAGGAAAAAAAAAACAAAAAAAAACAGGATGACAAGCAGGACCAGGAGAAAAAAAAAAAACAAGTGTCAAAATTATAATAACAGTTTAAAGTGACAACTTTCAAAAAAGTCATTCATAAAACCTGCCTGCGAAGGCTCGCTGGCTGCGTGTAAACATAATTAATGGCTTCTACAGCCTGTATCATTAGGAATCTCATAAACCATTATGGCTTTGAAGTCTTTGCTAAACCTCCCACGAGTTCAGTGGCTTATCACATAAATGATTATTGACTGCTCCGTGAGTTATCAATACTATCAGTGCAGTTTTCCATACGCTATGCCTTTCAACTTCATCACAGTAAGCAGGTAGTGGCAGCAAGCAGAGACGGTGTATAGCCGCAAGAGGTTTTTATAGTGACAATAAAAGGGTCAGCTGCAGCACATTCTGCAGAACTATGTACACCTTTGAATCGAGTGGAAGATTACCGAACATAAAAGTGTTGAGGGTAAAAGGATAAGAATTTAATTCATTATTCATAACTGGATTTGCAGTATTTTAAGATACGACAAAAGGTAAAAAAAAAAAAAAAAGGAGTATGGCATTCTGGCGTTAACAGAGAGCTGCGACGACACAAAAGCTCATCGGATGACTGTCTGATTGTGCAATATATTGGTATAGAAAATGGCGCCCCAAGTCTTGCAGATGAGCCAAAACAACTTAATGGATTAATTGGGAACCAACAGAGATAATTAGGCCTTTGGGGTTGTATGATTCCACCCCTCGTCGACTATTGCCTCAGAACTGTGATGTAGTGTGTTCCTGCTGTGTAATCGAGATAATTAGCAAGAATGTTGTGTCACTGTCCAAAGATTAGCAAAAGGGAAAGGCCAAACAAGCCTCATTAAAATGTGATTCCTACCTTGAGAGATTTTATTAGACTTATTTACCTACGTAGGTAAAGCATCACTTTCATTTCCCTGGTTTGGTTTGTGTCCTTGTGAAAGTGAGGTATGAAAACAGAACGGTTTATCTTTTCACTTGAAGACGGACCTTGCTCACTTGGTAAGCAAGTGAGAGGAGGTGGCTTTTATCGTGTCGACCATTAACAGGTACCCAAACAAAGCAAGGCGATGTATCCGTTTCTGCACTGTGTGAGGACTACGTGCACCACTGTTAGATATTTGCCTGGCTGGAGGAGAAATAAGTATGAATGGCGAGATTATACTGTAGCTGAGACTAACTGAGCCAGGGCTTCAGTTGTTTACTGTCGTCCTATTATAGGATGCCAAGGTGTCCTTCTGTGAGCCTGTCAGGCACTGAGTAGTAGGCCAAATTGATAGGTCTGCTCTTGCCCACCAAAAGGACCTGAACTCAATTTGCTTGTGATGGCTTCAATTTCCTGGCTGGACAAAATTTCTCCCCAATCCACCCCCCACGCCCCAGTCCTTTTCTGCTGTGCTCTCTTTCTCAGCATCCCTTCCTCACTCAAGAGCTGTCATTTAATTTCATTACTCAACAGGGGGAGGTTCATGCCCTGTCTCCGTTTCTGTCGTTCACCCCTCATTTTGTTCATGTGAACCTTATCAAGTTTCAGGAAGGAAAGGTTTTTAGACTGCGGTTGTTTTAATGCGTCTGATTGGTTTTACTTACCTCTTTTTCTGCCTGGCAGCAGCTGAGTCAAAATTTACAAAGCTATTACTGTCAGCTGGAGGGATAAAAGACTATTTTTACTCGAGTGTTTTAGATCGGTAGAAGACAATTCAATCCTACACATCAGAAGATGAAAGAAAGAAAAAAAAAAAAAAGACCAATGCATGACATTTTGTGATTCATTAGGTTATGTATAAGAAAGAGAAAGTGGTCTGCTGGACACATATTTTAGGGATGTTTTTACCATCATTATTTAAGCCGGCATGAAGCTGGTTATTCCCAAAAAAAAAAAAAAAAAAGAAAAAAAGTCATCAAAGGTTGGACTAATTTAGGCCTTACTTTACAAAGCTTTTTTCTGCAACATTCTCAAGAGCAAAGACCTAATTTGCTTTTCCAAACATAATTTCAGATGCATGTAATGCCCACACGGTCAGCAGCTGATTAGAAAGAAAACAGGATCTAACGCTGGAGTCAAGCTTAGAGGTCTTTGAAGTGATTACCTTACATGTTTTGGCCCTGTTTTTTTTTTTTTTGTTGTTGTTGTTGTTGTTGTTGCGCTAAGATAAACATGTGGAGCCACTCAGCATATGCCAGCTTATGTCAAGATGAAAGATCTTACAAGCCATTATCAGAGACCTGCAGATTGTTCTGAGGGTATTAGCTGGCTGCTGAAATCCGCTTCATCTGCAAAGATCTTGCTGTGATTTCCGACGCTGTGAATGGGGGGGGCTAAATTCTCACCACTTTTAGATGGCCTCAACGTCTATAAATTAAAGCACGGCAAAATGTGAGGTCCTGGAATTCGCTAGTTATATGTTCTACTATATAGCAGAAGAAGAGAAAAATGCGGTCTAGAACATGCGCACTTGAACTTTTTCTACCAGAGATAAAGAGGAGCTGAGAGAAATGGGCTACATATTTGTTCCCCAAGTATGCCTGATTTTACTCCTCTTTATCTCAGAGGATATGATCTCTTCTGGGTGTATTTACCAGCGGTCTACAAGCTTTTACCTCCAGGAAACAAGCAGCTGATCTGGCTCATATTTTACAATGATTCATCTTGCTCAGTATCAACCACGAGGCATAAATGCAATACAACCAAATTAAGGCCACTCAGCCAGACAAACATTTATACCTATGCCTTTTCTTTGTTGTTTGTTTGTTTCATTTTGTTTTGTGCGCCACTGCAATTTATTGCTATGTGAGGGCTGATTTCTTGAAGCTGTTTTTCATGTTGTAGCTCTTCTTTAATTTTTTTTTTTTTTTTTTATCCACAGGCAAAGCAGAAGAATGGCAATGCAGTGTGCAGACACACTGCATTGCTGTCTGCACACAGTCGATGGCAATGTTTTTTTTCTTTGTTTTGTTTTGTTTTTTGGGTTTTTTTTTTAGAGTTTACGGCAATTCTTGAACCTAGGTGAAACTCTCTTGTTTTTGTGTGACAACGTTCAAATGGCAGAACACAATGAAACACATCAAAAACTACTGCCTTAATAAAACATCTACAGTTGTTACTGTGCTTTTTATTTGAACATGGTGATTACTCTGTATATACAACACTGTGTTCAATCATTGTTACACTTTCTGAGCAGTTTGATCACCTTAAGCAAGAATGACTTCTGCAGAGTCTGCTTAGTTTGCACAGACATGCTGTGCCCTTCCAATGCTGGACGTGTCTGTTCTGGCTGTCTTCAAGTAAATCAAAATTCCCCAGAGGGAGGAAAAAGCCAGAATCGTATCTTCGGTAGAAGGAACAAAGAAACAAAGAAAAACCCCATAAAGAGCAATAAAAAGGGAGAATACGCTGGACGCTTATTAAACCCTTCAGTGTCTCTAACAAACAAAATGTACAGACTTATGTTAAGAAATTCCTCTGAAATGTGTGAAATTATGCTTTTTATCTTCAGATACTCTGAGTGCATGTACAGTTTAGGATGATTTTCATGTTTTTCAACTCAGCGTTGAAGGATAAAATCAGTGGGTGATGAGCTTGTTGAGTAATGTGTTAATTTAAACAGCACAATCATTATATTAATTACTGGAGAGCTGTTTCAAAATACCAATCAACATTTGTTTTTGCTTCTTAAACACGCTGTATTACAAGAAATGCATGAAAATATTTTAAAATAGGCTATCAACTGAGCCACAGATATGTTTTTGACTGAAATGTGATTTTTCAGGTGTAAAATTACTAACAGGTGGAGTACCAGTAGAAGTAGTCAAAGTAGTAGTTTGACAGGTTTTCACATATTAAAAGGGAGATTTTCTTCTTGCTGTCACAAAGTGCTTGTTCACTGGGGAATGTTGGGTCTATGTCTTTAAACCTGTAAAAACATTGCAAATAAAATATAAACGAATACATATTAAAACTGAATGAAAATAAAACCTGTGTTTTTCCCCCACATCATTTTATGGAATCTCTTCTTAAATGAAATGTTTTAGATAGCAGCTGTGGATCCCACCGTCAACAAGTTTGTTTTCTCTCCCGTTTCCTTGTTTTTATTTCCTTTTCTTTTTTGGTGTTTAAGGACATACTTCAAAACCTGAAAAAAAAGCATGGTGACAGACAGAAATGACAGAAGTAAAATCGAAACGGAAAGTAAGAGTGGTAAAAGCATTGTGGTATTAGAGTGGGAGTAGTTTAAAAAGACGGTTTGACCTTCACACCTTGAGAAATCAAGGTAAAATTGCAAAGCGTTTCCAGGTCAGAGTAAAACAGCAAAGTTTGAGGCCAAATGCCGGATACATTACCTAAAATATATACACTTGTAAATAATGTTCAATAGGTAAAATGTAAACATTACTTTAAAATCAAGTTTGAACTTAAACTGTGTGTGTGCGTGTACGCATCTGCGTGTGTGTGTGTGTGTGTGTGTGTGTGTGTGTATAAAAGGTTTACTTTTGTATTGAATTTCTGTCATAGACTTGTTGTGGTGCAACTGGTTAAATTGCATTCTAAAACAAGATAGATTGTTCTGCCGCACAGCTGTGCCAAGCAGATAAATCAATTAAAGTGACCCGATCTGACAAGTTGCCTCGTCCCCAGACAGGCTTAATATGAGAACACATGTCCATGAGGCTTATGCCTATCTCTGTCTCACCATGGAACCTTTCTATTCAGGAACTCTGAGCAAAAAGACAAGTTTGCAATGCCAACGTTTAGACACGGCTAGTTCAAAAGACAATAACATACATTTGTCTCAATGGGTTAAATATTATTTTCATTTCCATGAGCAGTTGCATTTTTTTTTTCCACCTGCAAATGTATTTAATCTAGTCGTGACAAAATCGCTAGACGATTTGTTGAGTGTGACATTTCCGTCCAAACTTTACAGTCTAGTGACAATCGAGCATTATTAGTTTGATTTTATACATTCAGCTGCCAAAGGATATTTGATTTGGCAAGCAAACTCATTTTTGTTTAGTGAAGCCTCACAAGAGGCTTCACAAAACACCCACTCAACAACACACTTATGTGCTGATATCATATTATATGAGAAGACAAAGCTTGCTTGATAGGACTGAACTCCTTCTGAAGCAACTCACAAAATCCAGTGGAAAATGGAAATTAGCTTTTGCTTTCTCTGTGAGGTAAAGAGGGTTGCATTTTAAAAACTGAAAAAACAAAACAAAACAAAAAAAAACAAACATCTGTAACACAGTTTGACAACTCCCCTACATCGTTTACTCATCTGTCACCATCTTCATCACCATTGTCATCAGATGAATCTATAGAAAATGTACATAGTCTCACTAAATAAGCAGTACAGGAGAAACACACTAAAATGTCAGAAAGTGAAACGTTGCTTAGTCAAAGCATCAAAATCTACCATAACTTGGAGCCCTTCAAGCAATTTCTAGATCCTTCGATCTCATGAAAAACAAGAGAAATGTTGACTGATCTTATTCTTTTCTTTGAGGAAGGATTTTTAACTTAAGAGCTAAGCTTGCTCTGCGAAGAAAACATGGTGGCTGTCTCACTGCAGGGTGCACAGGACTTAAAGAAACTATCATGAACACCTGGCTGGACCAGCTGCCAGTAAAGGAGAACTGATAATCACACAAAAACTCATTTATCTACTGATGATGTATCTTTACAGTTTGGGTCACGGTATTGCTTTCAGGTCATTACTATTTCAACATAACACATTAGGAGCAAACTAAAAAAAAAAAAAAAAAACTACTAAAAACTGATTAACTAATGCACATTCAGTGACTTCTTATGCCTGTTCACACAGTAACATTTTTTTATGCTGATTTTCGTTCCCATTTATTCTGTCTGAGAATTTTAGGGGTGCCACAATTACCAGGATGGCTCTAATCTTGAGAAATTTTCCTATCGTATGTGGTATGCAAAGAGTGATCTGGTCTGCTCAGAAGGACATCATGACTGCTCCGACCTAAAATCGGGGACATTCAACATGTTGGATTGTCTTGGCCCGATGCAGGGTGCTCCCAGAGGTCAAACGAGAACACAGCCTGTTGAATGTGACGTGTAAGCAGTCAGAAAGCGAGATGACTGATGTAGGGGAATCCAGAGTAAAGACAAAACAACTGCTGTGGCGCCCCAGAAAGTCAGGTGGATGTTGCAGACGTCTTTATATTGTATTTTTCTCTGTTAAATATAGTCCACAAAACTATCACCCTTTCTTCTTCCCAGTAGGCCATGTTTGTTTATTCTAAAGTCATGTTTGGTCTCGAGAGGTTTTGCAAAATTTCCCATCTGACATCTGAATGTGAAAACAATTGTGTGTGGTGTGTTAATCCTGCCATGTGGCACAATAGCACACTGTGCGACCATGCTGGTTACATCTGTGATTTTTTTATTTATTAATTTTTTTTATTGATGTGTGTGTGGTCTCTCAAGTTTTGAAAGTCGGTCAGGAACTTTAGAAACTTGCCATGTGAAGCAGGCATTAGTCTTTAATCATCTCAAGTATAGACTATCTTTTATCAAAGCACAGAGAGAACATGAATATGATTCTCCTAAAATGTTATTTGCCTCGTGTGGATCAAAAAACTGGTTAATTTTTAATCATTCGTCTAGGGAAATACTGCTATGCTTATTTCAAACAGTACATCTGTGAACTGTGATCTTTCAAACAATAGTTTGATGGCCTGCTTTCAAAGATCCAGTGGTGTAATCATTTAGAGAATTGATCAAGCAGTGAAGCAGGGGCTGAAATTCAAGAGGAGAAAAGATGACAAGAAAAATGGAAAATGAGTCAGTAAGACAGAAGCTGAAAAAAAGAAATTGAAACGGTGTAATTCCATATGTGTTTTCATCCTGTTTAAACACTGTTAAGTGCTTTGTTTTTAAAGTGCTGAGTGGTTGGCTATCATGGTAACCCTTCTCCGAGACTGACAGCTGGTGAAGCTAAATATGCAGAGAGAGTGGAAGATGCAACACAGTTGCTTGAACAATCTATCAATATCTCCATGTCTCTGTCCCTTTCCATCTCTGTCTCTCTCAATTCAGTTCAGACTGAATTTGCTTCAGTGGCATCTCAGGAAAAGAACTGTCTGGAGACCATGATGAGCATACAGCCAACTCAGACAAATGATAGGATGAGACATTTATACGTCATCAATACTAAGTAGAAATAAAATATTCATAAGTAGAAATCAATAATAAATTCCATGTTGTAAACACCATTTGACCAAGGCAACAAGTGATGATTTTAGTGGGAACGGTTAGCCTGTATATTATTTTTAAAATACAAATCTTCTATATGTTTGTATTTTTCTTATCAGCTACTGCAAGGCATTCATCTTTCACACAACTCAGCTAATATGTATCTATTTTAAAATACTCGGGCACTAACACCAACACAAATACTCTCAGACATCACTTGCTTTAATTTAGTTTTTAGCAAAGTAGCTGCTCAATTAAGATAAACAATTTGTGTTTTGGGTGTGTGGGAGTGTTTGTTGGTGTGTGTGTGTGTGTGTGTGTGTGTGTACGAGGGTGGGGATGTGCGATTGATTTTGTATGTGCCCGTTTACAAACTACGACCAATGCTGCATCGTCTCAGGCCCCCCGCCAAATGTGGGGCCAAATGTCACATTCCCTGCCCATGGGTGGTGTACCCTCTGATGTTTTGGAGCTGCTTTTGTCGGCTCACACCCAGGGGACTGGGTGTGAGGCAGGGGACTCCAGTGAGTCCCCTGCCTCCGTGGGGCCTCTGCTGCTGGACAGGTGGTGTGCCCTTGGGCCCAAGGCCGGTGAGCAGAGGCAGAGAGGGAGTCCCTGAGGTGGTTCTCCTTGGGGCTCCCATGCTCTGGAGGGGCCTCTAGATATCTGGGGTTCTGATCTCCTCCATGTCTGTTTCAGGCCTGATGGGAGGGGTCTGCGGTTCCGCACACCCACAATTAGGTTCATCTTACGTCTTACTTACTTAACTGGTACCGTGTGTTGTTGTGTGACACTGTTGTTGTAAAATATGCATATTTTGTTTTTTGTTGTGGTTTCTCGGTTCCCTGGTTTTTTGTTTTTCTTTTTCTGTATTTGTAAAAGAAGAGTCCCACTGTGGTTTTCTCTCCCGTTTTAACTTTTTTCCTGTTCTGTCTGCCTCCATACACCTAAACCCAAAGTATTATCTAGTTATTTATATTTATATAAATATCTACTGGAGCTGCAATGCTCCACTTTTGAAAAGAAACAAACGAAAATTAAAAAAACAGTTAATTGTCTCCTTGGTACTTGGAAAACAATACTGATTGCTACACTACTGGACAGCACAGGTAAATGAGAAACATAAAAGATGTTTAACGTGTCATTGTGAAAATATATCTAAGTGTCCCCTTACTTTGGATCTAGACTACTCTGGTAACAACAGAGACTCTGGTAGTAAAGCGACATTAAGACAATTACTTACATGTTGCATGTTGTCTCTCTAGGAATTGATGTGTTCAGAAAAATTATATGTGGACCGACACCACAACTCTGACCACAGTAATTGTCACAACAAAAACATTTTCATTCACCTATGATGGGATAAATGGCCTCGATGACACTCTCACTCAAGGCAGTTAGCTGGCTCTTAACCCCACACAAATCACAAGAGGCTTCACCGCTCTCTCCACTCTTGTGAAACATTGGTTTTAGGTCATGTTACTCTGACCTCCCAAGGTATCCCACCAACCTTCAGGGCGATCTATCGCTGTGTTCCTGGCTCCAACGTCAAGTGTCTCTCTTTTGATCTGTCTCTGTTCTCGTCTTCTTTCCCTTTCCTCTCTCTCACAAACACACACACACACACACACACACACACACACACACACACACACACACACAGACCAATACAGAACCACACATAAACTCCAAAGCACTTACCCTCATGCTCCGGTAATGCGAGTCTAGCACTTGTACTCCAATTATTTTCCTGTACTTGTTCTTGAAAGGGTTCTTGCCTCTCTCTTAGCTAAAGCATGTCATGACCCCCTGTGATTTCTGCTGGACCATCAGAGGCCTTCTAGTGTTCATCTCTTCAGGCATGTCCCTACGCAAATGAACATTTCACTGCTATTTGACCTGAAATTTACTCAACAAAAAGAGTTTGGGATGGAGAAAAAGTTTGAGTTCGAGTCACCAAGTATTGTTTGTCCAATATTAACTATCAGTGTAAAATTCAAAACCCAATCAGAAATTTGGATTCCATCTAATTTAAGATTCACAGTGATTCTAGTCTTTCTAGTCTAAAGCAAAAGCAAAAGAGAGGCTGACTTGCAAAAGTAAAAAAAAACAAACAAAAAAAAAAAAACAACTAAAAACTGTTACAGCAGGCTTTACACATTACCTATACGCCGCTTTTTCGGGGGTATAAAAAAGTGATATATGTGCAAAATGCATAAAAGCTTATTTTAATTTAATTAATTAGTAATTTAATGGCTAGTTCATTCATTAAATGCTGCTTTCATTCATTAAAGCAGCATTTGACACAATAGATGTTTTTTTTGTTTTTTTTTTAATTGACTAAATCAATAAATACACATCATTTGGATAATGATGGTGTAAAAGCAATTTCTTAGAGCAGGAAGAGACAGTATCTTATACCAGAAAGTCAGCTGTGTTACTCTTTCGCCTCCTCTAAATCATGCAAATGTGTTGGAGAAAAAAAGCATAATATAAGTTACAGTAGGTTTCTGTCAATTACTTATATAATCAGAAGTGTTCAACAGCTCCCTGTGTCACTCTACACAGTCATTGCATTATATTGGAAATGGGATTTTTAAATATTCTACATATAGAATATATTTTAACACCTGCAGTGTGAACTAAATACAAAGTAAAAAAAATAAAAAATAAAATAACAAAAATGTGTCGACTGAAAGAATGCTGGGATACCAACACTAACACATCTCCAACAGTTTTTTTTTTTTTTTCCCTCTCTCTCTCTCACCGTGTTGCTGTCTCTTTCTGCCACAGATTTTCTCTGGCTTTAGATGTTAAATGTTGACCCTATCTCTACCGACAGTCATTTGTGAAGTTTGCTCATAAAAGCAGTGCTCGCTGTAGTTTTACTACTGTTATCCAGCACTCTGTTTCACGTCATAACCTGGTCATTGAGGCTTGCACAAAAAAAAAAAAAAAAACGAGGCATCAGCTTTGTTGCACTCTAAAATTTATTAACTCGGATGCTCTGCACAACAATAGCTCTGCACTGCGCTGAGCTGCGCGCAAGTAAAGCCCAACTCCCCCCTCGGCATAGAGGTGCACGCAGCTCCATGGGGCTTACATGGCAATCAGTTTAAAATTTAAGTGCCTTTTTGGGATGCAAGCCCCTAGGCTGCTGCCCTCGGCTCTCTTCACTTTCTCACCACCACCAGCAAAAAAAACGCATGAGAGAGAGGGAGTGCTACAGGGCGGAGCAAATCATTATGTGCTGCATTCACTTGCACTGGGATGTCTTATAATCAGTCATTTAAAGGCTGGTTCAGATGCTGTATGGGTTTGCATTATATGGTACCTTTAAATACTGTATTTTATTTATTTTTTCCTAAAGCACTGTTTATGTGTCTCCATTCTGAAAGATGAGCTTGGAAAAAAAAAAAAAAAAAGAAAGAAGAAAATACTAAACATTACCAAAACCACACAGCACTCATAGTAAAACATAGTGATGGGATCAAGGATTTTTATTGATTTGGATGAAATTATAATCAAGTCAGCTTTTGACCTAAGACCTTTAAGTCTGTGCAACAAAGCTAAAGATGAAGAGAGATGCGTTTTTCAGCAACTCAGTGAGACCAAGCGCACATCCTTATGAAAGGAAAAAATAAATGGTCAAGAGCACAGAATTGGACAGAAGACCTACTGGGTTAACTAAAGAGGATTGTAGACGAGAGATGTCCTAACCTACTAACCTTTGCATGGTAAAGTGTGCAAATATTATCCAGCCAAGATATGGAGCTCCAACTCCTACCCAAGAAGACTCAATACACATTACAGATGGGGGAATGTTTGAAATGGTTTATCGTGATGCACTTTTTTACACCACAAAAAAATGGCTTTTTATATCAGGGATGTGTAAGATTTTGAATTCCAATGTATTTTATCAGAAATAAAAGGACAGAAATTGCTAATTTCTTTTTTTTTTCATGAAGTACAACCACTTTTTTCGTCATCGGCATTTTTTTGTTCTAATCTAAAACTGAATAAATTATTGCCTAAGGTCAAATGAGAGCCTGCAGTCATAAAAATTAAATGTGTTTCTTCTGTCGTTTTATGAAATCAAAAGCATTTTGGATTGATGTTTGCAGGATTAGAGGTGTAGTGTCATGTAAAAACTCCTGTCAGAGCACTTGGAGGAAGTTGATACCATAAACATAAGCTTTTGACTACATGAAGCTGCACATCAGGCTGTGAGCAGAAACTGAGCGATGGGACAAAGTTAAAGCTGTGCGGAAATATCTGTAGAGATAATCTCCCCCCATCTCTCTTGTACATTTAAGGAATTATCTCTGTCGTTCATGGTAAAGTGTTATCATGACCTTAAAACCAGTGTCGTAATGGTGGAGACGGGCGGTACCATTACAGGATCGTCAGCCAGTGCTATCCACATGCAGTTTAAGCTTATGGGGCAGGGTAGCATTAATGACATATCTGCAGCTACAGGGTAGCCATATGCTTGGACATTTGGGAAAGAAGCACAAATACAAACGCACCCCCACACATGCACAGACTTTGTACCAGCAAATGTTTGGGGCCAAGTGACACTGGGTTCAGCTTAGACGTGTCTCCTTTCCATCTGTTGGTCAGTTTAGTTGGATGTCCTCTGTACTTCATTATGGCAGATAGATAAGCTCCACCAAAAGTATTATTTAAGTTATTTAGTTAAGAAGGATGTTTTTTGTTTTTTTTCTGACCACCTTTAATAGTAATATTAGACAACTCAGCCTTTTAGTGGCCAAAGGGAAAATATGCCGCAGTTTAGTTCTTCTGGCATCTTCTGCAGTTGTCCGAGTCTGTCTGTCTATATATTTTTTTTCTTTCTACTTTAATGCAGACAGACAGATGAATGGACAGACAGATTTAGAGTGACAGACCTCAGATTTTTAGCGGGCACAAATGAAAGAGAAGACCACTTTCACTTCTAAAAAGCATTGGTCAGCATTAGTGCACTGACCTCCAGTGCTCTGCAAAAGGAAGAGGATCCTGGAAATGTAAAAAGGAAATGTGTCTGGATATGACAGTGATGTGGGCTTTTCGGTGGTCACTTAAGCTAAAGGATAATCTCATTCCTCGGTGGAAACATCATGCCGTACCACTGGAAAGTGTGGCGTAGTGGTCATAGTTACTGCAGTAAAATGCTCTCACAGTATCTGGCTCTGTTGACTGAGAAGATTTCTCTGTTAATGTCATTGAGAGAATAGGAAAAAAACAAACAAACTCATAAACACTGTTATTTTTGGTTATGATAGTAGATGAAAAGGCTTTAGTATTTAGCATTATTTTAGAGATGAGTTATTGTGGGAAACAAAAAGGTTATACGTCATTTACATTCTAACTTTGTTAAAAAAAATTATGTAAAACAGTTGTCTAATTGTCTTGGACTAGAAAAAAACAACAACTAGTTGTTTAAATTATAATATCTAACTTAAAATATATATTTTTAAATGCAGCCAAAAATTAACATCTGACATCAAGGCTAAGAAACCAGTATATTATGTTACAATTACTATGTAATTATTCCTTTATATTTTGGATTCATAGATTTTTAATAGTGCATAGCTTTTTAACTTTTGGTTAAAAAGGTATGCACCTTTTAGTGGCCAAAATGTAGGGCTTAAAAAAAGGAGATATTGCACATTGCATAAGAAAAATTGTATGCAAACATGTATTTCTTTAACAGATTTGCATTTCACTACAATCTATTGACTGAAAAAAAGGGGTCTGAAAACATACCGTTTGGGTGTTTAGTTTCAACTTAGAATCTTGCTAAGCTAAATGCTTCTTTTCTTTTAACGTAATTAATGGTACTTGTGTTCAGAATTAGACATAATTATGGATAGAGCGAATTCAAATGGAAAGTGGACTTGGAAGAAAAACAGAGATATCAAAATTGAACAATGAACTTTATTTCCATGTCCTTTCTGCTCCCCACAGGGGGCCCGAGTCTCTGCACTCAGCAAACGCAAACAACCATTTCTTCATCTGTATTGTTTGGGTTTCAAAAATGCACACAAAAGTTATCCTACCTGCTTGCCAGCACCACAAGGGGGAAACATTGTCCATCAGCTCTACAGTCTGTGGAAGCCTCTACATTTTCCTCCTCGTCTGCTTGTAATTTGTGTGATTTTGTGTTTTGTCTTTCACCCAACTCCCCGTTTCTTTGTCACTAACAAAATCTATCAGTCCCATCCATGTCAATCTAAAAATTAAAACTCACTTTCCTCAAAGACCTGCATCCATCAAACATCTCAAGGTCACAGTTGGACTGGGGATGAGAGGGTAAGATAAATGTGCACATGGTTTCCTGTAAGTGTGTGTGTGTGTGTGTGCGTGTTCGGAGAGAGATAGAGAGAGAGCAAAAAGGGATAGCGACTGAAGATTAAATGTGTGTGTTGCAGAGAGACACAGTCAGACACAGAAACAGCGACAGTGACAAAGGCGGAGACAGTGGTGGGGGGCGACTAATGGAGGAGCTACACAGAGCTCTGCACCACCCTAAGAGCCTCTGTGAGCCAGACTGAGTAGTGGTCTGAAATTAGCTGATTTTTCACTGTGAGGAGAGCACATTATCTGTGTGGGGAATGGGGAGCAGAGACGAGCGGAGAAGCACGAAGAGAGGAGGTGGGGGTCGGCGTTTAACTTAACAAGATTAATATGTTTGCCTCATCTCTCTGGGTTTTATTTCTTTCTCCTTGCAGGGCCCTTGTCAAATCTCTTTGGACAGGCTCTCACACATGATGCTGGAAGGAGACCTGAAGGACACCCTGCAGAGTGGCAAGAAAAACGAAGAGGCTCCAATTTGCAACTTTGAGATTAACATGGTTTTAACTGTACGTCAGTCCATGACGGACCTTCTCCGATGGATTTCCGTTGACTTTCAACGCTTGCCTTAGAAAACACCCTTTTTGAAACATAAATTAAACTTCAGTCAAATTCATACTGGTTACATTTTGAGACGTCAGTTGCACATATGTGTTTTTTTTTTTTTTATGCTTATATTGGTGTGCAACTCAGTCACCTGGGTGAATTCTTGCAGATTTGCCAAAAGAGGCAGATGGCAATGAGGAATCCTGGTAACGTATTAATTTAACGAAGAAGTTCATATTTGTATCCTAACAGCCACAAGCACCGTTAAGTAAATTACTCAGTCAATACAGAAAGCAAAAAAAAGAAAAAAAAAAGAAGGAAATTTTAGACTGTGAAAAACAACAGTCTTGGTCTGAATCCCTCAGACAAAGGACAATACAGGTAATAACTTACACAACGCTCTCTCAAGAGGCGGTCTCTCCTCTTATTTGTGTCCACTGCAGGAGCTGCAGCTGATCATAGTTCAAAGAACTCATTTTACATGGTCAATGTAGCTTCCATTTCAGTGTCAGTCCTTTCACAGCATGAAGGGAACTATCAAGCTGTGATGGTTTCCTGAAGACTGACTGGTCCAAATAATGGAAGAAGTGGTAACTGATTCAGATCTCCTAATGTGTTATGCTTGTTTAAACATGTCAACACTTAAATAAAACCTCCATGACAGAAGACCTAGATTTTTGTCAAACATGATAAGAAGCAATTGAGTACTCTGGGTTTTACTGAGCTAATTTACAACATACAATATCTTAATGTTATTGGATTAAATGTTAAGAGATGCAGTAACATTTTTTCAATTAGGTGTCTGTTTCCAGTTACATTTTTTTATAGAACTACATTGCTCAATGTGGCAGTTTGCTGTTACTTTAAGTTGCTGTATGTAACTATAGAAACTATATACGTTTTTTTTTTATTAATATTATTTTGTTCTCATTTTACAGGAACATTGGTTTAACATTGCATACAGAAAAATGAAGGGAACTCATAAGACTACATAAAATTATTCTTGAACTATGACCCCAAATCCCATATGAGTTGAAAAGTAAGCACTCTGGATGCAGAACAAACCATAATGTGAGCTCTTTGGAAACAAATCGGAGGGACTTCAAGTGCCAACAAAGACCCAGCCAGATTATGGGGAATTCATCATCACATGTTTCTCTTATACATGGTGGCAGAAATGTCTGACAATGACTCCAATGTCTCTCTGCTCAGCTTTCTAACCAAATAAGCAGAATGAGATTTCAAGAGGAGAAGCAAAACCAAAAACAAGGCGTCATCTAGGACATGGAAATGATATATATATATTAATCTATTAACAATACATTATTGTCCATACTATTTACCTCCATTTTTATTTCAGCAACCATATGCATTCCACCATCAGATATCGCCAACACTGCATGTGATGCCATCAGCTTGTTTCTAAGCTACATACACAACATAACAACCCACTTGTAGCATTATCTGGGGATTTTAACCATGCCTTACTCTCGGCTACATTTCCATCATTTCAACAGTTTGTCAGCTGTGTCACCAGAGAAACCATCCCTGTTGGATTTATTTTATTTTATGCAAATGTCAGGGATGCATACATCTCCAAAGATAAAACTCTCCTTGGCAAAGGAGATCATAAGCTTGTTTTTTCTCAGCTTGAGGTATAAACTCGTTGTTCTGAGTTAACTTGGAATTGAAATAATATCGATAAGATGGTGACAGGTTTTGAGGCTGAAGACTGGGATGCACTCTTGTAGCCGCATGGAGAGGACACTAACGCCATGACTGAGTTTGTGAGCTATTATGTGAACTTCTGTGTGTATAACTGCAGCCCTACAAGAACTGTGAGATGCTTCCCCAGTCAAAGGAAAAAAAAAAAAAATGGATATAAAAGTACGGAAAAACAAGAAAGAAAGTCCCTTCAGGGATTGATATATAGAATTATTGAGCATAGAAAAAAAAAATAAAGTCAAGATTAGAGGCACGCATGAAGAACCAAGAGAGCAAGCCACTGCAGAACATGAGACGTGTGGTCAGGGATAAAACAAACCAGTCATTTGAAGCAGAAAGAGGATCAAATGGAAGGAAATCTGGACAGAGCAGATGAACAGAACACGTTGTTCAATAGATTCATTTTAGGAACAAACTCAGCATTCTTCAATCTTAGCCAAAAAGACCTCTCATCAGCCTTTGACCCGCAGCATTATTGTCACAAGAATGAATAAGAATTTCTTATTAAAAAATAAATAACAATTTAATAAATAATTATTTGTCACGACATAAGTGTGGGAAAAAAAAAATAAAAAAATCTTTTTTTTTGTAAAAGTTACGTACTGCAGTTTTAAGCTACTGGAGAGACCCCTGTTTTCCCACGTACAACCAAATCTCAGGACCCCCTGCAGTTAGCTTGCCAGAATGGGGTCATAATGTTATGGCTCATTGATATAGTTACAAAATGGCCTGACTAACCTGTATAATTTTGCCTTTTTTTCTCACTGAAACCACCAAAAGAAAATCTTGGTAAAGCCTAGAGATAGAAAGACTTTTAGACAAAGAATGTGCCTTTACTCTTACAGTAAAGCAACAATATGTATTTTACTAATCTTCGCTTGACATATTGCTAGCATTAATTAGCAACTTATAACATTATAATGCACTTCCCCACTTTTGTCTTGAGAGTTTATTCACTTGTGATTATGTACAGATACACATGTGTTCGCACTTCCTTCACACAGTAGTTCTGATTGACTGATTGATTGGTTTCTGCTAAAATGTTTCAATTTGTCTTAGTCATCGTTCTTTTCACTGGTATTAATTTAGAGCAAAGGCCTTTGTCAAGTTTGATCCATTTACATCAACTCTTTATGGTCTTATACTGTCTTAAGCATTGAACAAGTGTCTACATATAAATATTTAAATCCTATTCAGAGTTAAATCTCAATAAGAAACGGAAATGATGAGTCCCTCTCCTCTGGAATCCCTCTCTCCATCCCCAAACCTCAAAAAAGTTGAAGTAATACATGAACTTTTTAAACAAAGGCCATCAATTTGTTGACAAAACATGTATTTGTTCACCAGACAGCATGGATATTTGCAGAATCTTATGAGGACACACATTACTAGCATCTGGCAGCTGATATCTGTCTAGGGGCACAGATGTTAAGTTAGCCAGATTAGTAAGGTATAATGAAATCAAATCACAGCTCCAACAGAAAAAAAAAAAAAATTAAATGTGCTCATTTAAATCATATATCCATAACGATTATATTAAGAATAACTGTGTATGCAGACAGACTATTTCTCTGAGGAGATTAAAGAATAGGTATGATGAGATTTGAAGAGGGATGAAGCGATTAAGACTGACTACTTTAAAACAATTATGAAAGGCTTAGAAGGGTAGGTCAGAGAAAGCACATTAGAGAGACACAAAAAGAGGCAGGACACAGAGCAGTGCCTCGTTTCTGATCCGTGGAAAAACAAAGGTGAGCTCGCTGCACTTGCAACAGCCTTGTGTCAACGGGCATCTTTAACTGTGATGTTGAATATTGCTGGAGAAGAAGGGAGAACAGATGAAGTGAAACAAAAAGAATAAAAACAAGACTACTGCACTCCCATATGACCTAAGAGAAACAATGACAATCAAATGGCCTGCAGCAGACTTTCCCCTCCCTCGTTCTCCCTAGATGTCTATTTTTCCCCTCTCCTTTTCTGTGTACTTTGATGTACAAAATAGCCTCGAACCATTAACAGTACCATTACTTTAACCGGCAACCCCACAATGTTTTTTTTTTCTTTCTTTCTTTTTTGTTACTTCTTTCTTTCTATCTTTCCTCCTTTCTTTCACCCCTTCCCTCACACATACACACACGCTATTATCCCAAAACTACTTTCAAGATGTATTTTGCTTGGGGCTTTTTTTGTGGTCATGGGTAAAATGAAGGGAAGTACAAAACAGTTGGCCATACACTGTATCAATGCTATTAATGCTCACTATCTGACATTACAGGTAGAAAAATTACATCTGACTGACAGGGACATCTAGCAATTTCCCATCCTTCTTCCAGTGTTGCAGTGTACTTCTATCATTCTGTCAAACCTTTCACAGTCTAGTTGAAAGAACCACAGATACAAGATTTCAACAGCAATGGCAAAACTTTGCTACATTCAGAATTTAATGTTCTTTGAGTGAACCTGCCTGCATACATGGGAAATTGTGTGGCTATTTTGTGAGACCTTTCACGTAAACGCACAATGACCCTTTGCTTCGACTTGTGCCAGAAACTGTGATGCTCTACTATATTTTCAAACCTTTTGCGAACCTCTAGCACTTCTGGTGCTCAGTGAACATTAGGTGTCAGACTGGATCTGCTAATTCTAAAAACAACACGGTGCACAAAACGAGGGGAGTAATTTGGTGCTCTTACTTTCCTCTTGTTAAACCTTCACCGACTATCAAACACCTCGCAATACCTAGTCATATTTTTCTACAACTTAAAAGGGCATACAACAGTAGATAAATTTTTAAACTATCTGCAGTGCCTTGCAAAAGTATGCATAGCCCAGCCCTCGTAATATTTTATATTCATTTAGAGCCATAAACTCTAAATGCGCTTTAAATCAAAAACTAGAACTGAAAAATGGTAGTGGATTAGTATTTAGCACTGTTTTACGCTGATGCCCCTAAATAAAATCTAGATATGCATGCATTAAACCAATATTTTCTTTCCACTTTGTAATTATGAAATATTTTGTGTTGGCTTTATATATATATATATATATATATATATATAACAACTAAAAAGTGCATATGGGCAATAGTATGAATTGTTTTTAAATTTCAAGAGGTAATATAATATCTATTAATCTTTTGGTTCAATTTTAAAATTATTGAAATCAAAAGAAAACTTGTTTGATAAGGCCAATCTACAAAGCTTTTACACTGTTACTGATGTACATCCAGTTACAAAGCAATCATACATTTGTTATTTATTCTTGACACATATTCCAACAATCCCTCAGTGTAAATTAAACCAACAAAAAAGGAGTGCGTCTTTAAGCACAATTAATCTAACTTCATTGGGAACAATGTATAAAGTCTATCTTATTTTTTAAAAATTTACAAAAGAAAATAAATTCACCTTGTTACTGGACCACATACATTATTTATTAGCTTTGTGACTAAAAATAACCGTTCATTTGTTCTCCTAAATCTGGTTGACATTGAGTTGTCAAATAACTGCATTCAAACATGAGCCATAGTTAATCGGTTTTATTGCCAATTTTCATTTTGCTGTAATTACTAACTAAATGCATTTTGTATTAACATAATTGTAGGAGTGCTGAGTGAATTTCTCTATTAAAACAAAATAAAACAAAAAATCACTAGTATTTATTGTTTTGCATTTAGAAGACAACATGCTTTTTACCCCTCCTATTTTTAGGCTCTGCAATCCGTCATGCTGTGCATACAGAATGCATACACACAAACAGCCTTAGACCTGAGCACTAACCATGGCAACATGCTGACAGAGAGTTGTCAGCATATTGTGCATGTGAGGCGTTCGGTCCTTTTATCATACAACGGCTAACAGCAATTCACAAAGAGTGGTAAATCCTCAAAGAAGCAGTGACCATGAAGGTTTGGCATGAAATTGATTATTAACACCGCATGATTTTGGATAATAAAACAGCATTACAAAACAACAAGGAAGCAGTCACCTGTAGCTTAGACATAACTAGACGGCCTCCATGTCACGTTTCTAAGGACACTGGTGCTGGCTTGGCAAAATGATATGGATGAGTAATGGGATGCCACCCACATCCGGACACTTTGGGAAGGTGAGGGTCTGCTGCCAAGTCCCAGTCCCTGTTGACCTCTCTTACTTGCGATCTCAGCAAATTTGCCAATGACACCTCGTGAGTCACTCTCACCAACAGTGACATGCGTCAGCCAGACTCTGTTATTTAATAATCTCCTATGTAACTACATGCTAGGAATTTGACAAACTCAAAAAATAGATAGTAAATCTGTGCTGGGAAAAACTCCCTTCAACAAGTTGGTAACCAATGAGTTACGCCACCTAACTGATACACAAATGTTTTAAAATTCATAATGACTCTAGAATGTCAGCAAAGTAAACACATCAACTGCACTTCTTGAAGTTTGTCAATTTTTTATTTTTTTTTTCCCTTAATTTTTCTTTTTTGATGAGCAAAATTTAAATTCCATTCTGGAGCAGGAAGACATGAAAAGAGCCTCCTAGCACACTGCTGATTCAAGGTTTTAGCCGAGCAAATCTTAGGCAGGGAGCTCGGTGCACAGAGCTAGCCATTTTGCAGTTTGCTCTCATCTGCCAATTTCTTCCTGGGGCTTTCAGAGTCAATCAAAGAGCTACGAGAATGCTCACACCAGTCTTTTAATTATTCATGGTAATTCTATGCCACTACACACTCTCTCTTTTGCAGCCCGTGTCGCCTCCCCCAAGCGAGGTGTGCTCTGATGTGTTTATGTGTTCTGAATATGGAAAGCTAAAAAAGAAATTCCTCCCATTACAAACCTGAATTTTTGCTTACCGTGTGTTACATTGGCAGCTTTTTTTCAGGGGTGCCTGGCTCTGGCTTTTGGGAGAAGCTGAGCTGTTTAGTGCTGGGTCCCTTTCTGCCCTTATAATCATTTTTACTACACACGTTGGCTGCAGGACAGCATTTTCGGGCATAAACATTTGCTATATTCACTTCTTCACAATGTGTAGCATACCGTTACAGTTATCTTCTATCAAATTAGATCTTATACAACCACATATATATTTCAGGGCCTAAGCTTTTGATTCCATATGTATTTGTTAAAATGGCTCCAAATCTCGATAACAGTCCTGCCTAGAAGGTCATGGTGGTGCAAAGAAAGCCTGTCTATCATCGTATCTGCAAGGGATTTGAATTTGTTTGATAAGCGCTGTTGCATTCATTTCCTTCTATGAGCTAATTAACTAGAAATGGGGAAACTCTGCCATTCCGGGCTGTCCATCAACCTGCCACCAACTACTGACATCACAAGGTAGATGTCAAGTATAGCCTTTTGTGTCTCAGACAAGCCTATTACCAGGAAGTGTGAGCAAAAGGCTTTAAGTGAGCAGACGGCAGCTGAGTGATGTTATCAAAATCTTTTTTTTTTTACAGAGAAAAGCTAAATTGCCCCCAAAATCACTCAGATTCACATAACAAGATACAATAACAATCAAAGAGAAGAGGGAACGGGGGAAATTTGTATCTTTGAAAGAGAAGATGCTGACTGCACGCTAGCAGCTCGAGCATGTAGTACAATATACAGTCTTCTATTGATGCCCCTTCACAACCTTCATTTCAGTCGTATCAAAGAAGCTGCTGGTGCTGCTGGGGCCTTTGAGGGGAAGGTGATAGCTCCAGTGCGAAGAAGCTGTTCTATTTTGTTGGTTAGTGGTTAGAGAAAAATGGCACACCTCCTCTTTCTGACTTGTCTTCACAAGTCTTGTCAAGATAACGAAAAAAAAAATAAAATAAAAATAAAAAGAGGGGGAAATGTTTCATGTCTCCTGTCTTTTCCTGCCGAAAGCACCAAAAAAAAAAAAAAAAAAAGAGGGCAAAAAAGCCAAGATAGATACAGTGACATGCCAAGGGAGGATGTGGCTGGGATGAAAGCATGTCACTTTGTAAGAGATGTTCATGAAATGCCCCCTTTTCTCTTTTTTGAAAACAGATGTTGTCAGAATTTGAAGGATATATTGTTCCTGTTCTGCAGTACCACTCGAGACAGGAAAAGGACTTTGAAATGGGGTGTTTACAAGCCAGTCAAATGTGTCCTTTTGATACAAGTGACAAGAAGTTGGAAAAGGAGACATAAAGATCTGCAGAGTACTCTGACTAAACACATTTACTGTAGTTTTACCTTGAAAGAAGCTCTCATTAATTTTTTGAGAAGTTTAGATTATTCATCTTATTTGTACTGAAAAGTAAATCAATTAGGCATGTGCATTATTACATTGGAAGACATAAGTTCCCATTTACCATTAGATCTTTTGTTAGGTTTTGTCTGCACATTTTTGAAGTAATTCATCTATTTTTGTCAACAAAAACTGAAAATGCTAAAATACTTCGACTAGTAGAGCAAAGAAAGTGGAACAAAAATAACAAAAGGTTTCATTGCAAAACCTTTTTTCAAAAAAAAAAAAAAGAAAGAAAGATGTGCTGCAAAAGCTCCATTGAAAAAAGTAACTTGGCATTTTTTTTGTCACATTTCCACAACAGACACTTCTATTTCATAGATCTGAAAAAAAGAGGTGGGGGAAAAAAAGTCAAGCACATAGCGCATTAATATTAATTTTATACGAAATAAAGCATAAAAATCCTTACTTTGAAAAACATTTTCCGGCAGACAAAAAGTGACAGCAGTTATGAACGTCTCACGTATGTTTTATAGAAAAGGTATTTGCTAAGTTGGGTCGAACTGGAGAAGCCAAAAAAGGAGCAGCATAAATATTGAATGCGCTGTTCATAAATGTCTTCATCCAACCCCTTAAAACATGAACGTTTGTTTGTAAACATGGCGTTTACTAAGTAATCCCGGTCAGCCTAAAGGAAAGGAATTCCAATGCAAAGTCCTCTAAATAATGACGGAAGGCGCTCTTGGCCCCCAGCATTATGTTTATCTCCAGAAACATCAAGAGACCAGCATTGTATAATAGTGCTCTGCATTCACAGCAGGTTTCCTCCTTCCCCCACTGTGGTGGTGATAAATGGCAAACACTGAAGCGGTTCTCACCTCTGCAGACCCCGACCTTACCTATGCAGGTGTCCGGTAAAGCATTCTGTCTGATTACAAACAGCAGTGCTGGTTCACACAGGTGCCACAAGATGAAAAAAAAGGGAAAAAAAAACAAAAAAAAACACGGCAGATTTTTTTTTTTCTGTTTTCTGTTTACACGACCATGATGATTTTACTCATGTACTACAATCACAAGTAATGCGTAAATTCTATATGGAGATGATTGTGCGGTGATAAGGGGTCGTCTGTAGCTCCAGACGAAAAGAGAGAGAAAAAGGGGACATTACCATTGAGTGAGCCACTGGATAAAACATTGGTAGAGTCTGACTGGAGCTCTGAAATAAGAGATCAATGACGCATATCACACTAAAGGAGCATGAAGCTGCATCTCAAAGACTAACTGGGCAGCAAACATCATCGCTCTTCCATTTCAAGCATGCCCTTCCTGCCGTCCTCATGTCCCTCTAACACTTATTGTAGCCACCATTTCCCCTTTAAATACTTCTTCTTCAATGTGAGTTACTGCTCTTCGTAAAATAAGCCACAAACTTATCACAACGTTCATGCAGAAACACGGCGTGTTAACTTTCAAATGCTTTCGCATGGCGCGTGATGCTGACAAACGCTTCCACTGAAGTGCCAGCTCTAAAAATGCTCAATTTGTCTTGCATTTAGTGGAAACTGCGTAGGCGAGAAGGAGAATAAACACTGAGAAGCATCAAGTAATCCCTGAATGGATATTTTATATTGAAAATAACAACAAAGTGTGTCTGGTGTGTTTGGGGGTCATACTGAGCCTTCAGAGGATAACAACAGAGGGAGCACAGGCAGCAAGGGAAATAAAGCGAATTCTGTGATGTCTGTAGGATCCCTGATTTCCGCTGTTGAGTGAAAAAAAAATAAATAATAAAATATTGCTGTGCTGCCAAGTATTGGCTTCAAAATTTTGACTTGCTGTGATGTAGCTGTCATCCTTTCAAAGGAAGTGGATAGCAAGGGGGAATGGGTGCATGTACCATGTCTTTCACTGAGCTTTTCTGAAGTCCAGAGTTAGATGCAGCACTTCTTTTTTCAATCTGCATGGAAAGAATGCTGAGCTGGGTGTTAATTCAATGTGTCATCACAGAGGCTTTTCTTTCGAGTAGTTTGATAGGTGATGGTGGAGGTAATATTTCACTTCCAACATCTTACAACAACAAAAAAATGGAATATGCTAAAGTGTAGTGACACATATCAAAACATAGCTGGATGGTTTTCTTGTGTCTAGTGAGTACATTTGATTGGACAGAGGGTTGATCCAAAAGTGTCCTACTTATAGATCAAAATATGTCTAACTTTTATTATTTTTGGCTGTTGGGTCATTTCTAATCTGGGTGGGGTAATCCCTCCAACAAGTCTACAAATAGTTAAAATGTGAACAAAATAAGTAGGAGATACTCAGAATGCCTTGAATATATCGAATGTCAAGACGAACAAGGTAAATATTAAATAACACAATTCTTAAAGCTACTGTTGTATTTATATGTATTTTATAATGTAATCAATGTAAAGGCTACTATATTTTTATTGAAGTATCACACTGACAATAACGGTGGGTAAGAGATTATTTTTTTTTTTTTAATTTTTTCCCCTTTTTGAGATGATTTAGATGCATCCATCACACAGCCATCTAAACTCTCTAAAATTCAGAGCCGGCAGCAATTGCACCATCACTGACTGAACGTGTACTGACAACCTGTCCGCCTGAAAGGCTTTTTATTGCCACAGTTTGCCTCCAGGCAGAACATCATCCGTGTTACGCACACTCTGCATGGACTGAGAAAAACTTTCAGGCCTCTAGACTTTTACATTATGTATTTAGTATTAGAAACACACATCGTGGAGAAAAGCTAGCACAAAGATTTACAATGCATTTACTCTGGGATAGTCGCTTCAGTCAGACCGTCTTTTTGTCTCTGCAGGCAGGCAAAAACTGTTCTGCTGTATAGGAGCTAATCAGTAGAACTTCAGGTTTTGTTGTAAATTTTAAAGAATATTATGTTGCACTATCTTCATTTTTCAGCTTTCTTGTGAGATTTATTTATGTACCAGAAGTGTCCTTGTGGAATTCACTGTTGTAAATTACGGCAAATTAAAGAACCCCTTTGAGAATTAGTATTTTTCATTCTCCATTTTTAGTCTTAGTAAATTAGAAAATAGAGCATTGAGCCATTTTAATGACTTTGGATCCAGGTTTCCCTTTTGTCTGGCGTAAATGGGGCTATAGCCCACTTCCCACCACTTACAGAATATCTGCTGTGAACTATTTACAACAACTATAGGTGTCATAGTAATTATGTGTGAAGTGGAGGTCTCCTCCTCACATTTGAAAATATATATATACATATATA
>NW_006800052.1:78904-139911 GCF_000485575.1 Poecilia formosa | reverse complement strand
TATATATATATAAAGCGATTAAGCTGAAAATTGTATTAATTTTATTAATGAAACTACATATTTTGACCTAACAGCCTCTCTCCCGCACATAATTATTCACAGCAGAGCGTCATGGACTCGACACACAGGAAGTGATGAAAGATGAAAGGTTTCTGCAACAGCAGACTGCAAGTTGAACATTTTCAACTTTCTTGTTTTGCTGATAGTCTGCATGTGCACATCTATGTGAAAAAGCTCAAAATTTCACAATTGCGAATTACACCTGTTGCTAGGTTGGATGAGGACAAGAGAATGTCGTTTCGTCACTCAATTTAGAACAGGTACCAGTAATGTGACATGGGTATATAATGTGTACATGCAATACGCAATATTTTTTATGTAATAAAATACTGTACAACAGATACTATAAGCCATACAAAGTCATTAAAATTACCTTTGCTTTTTTGTTGATATTCACAAAACTTTATCATTTATATATATATTTTTTTCTTTTATGTGATGTTCTGTAAACTTATTTTGATGTTATTTGTAAAATCAGCTTTATTTCCTTTTTGACTTTCTAATCCAAAAAACTGTCTCCAGAGCCTTCACCTGTATCTCTAGATGGGGAGTGGTGTTTTTTTGTATTTATTTTTATTTGACTGAAAGCCTTTGAACTGCTCTCTATACATCAGAAATGTTCACTTTGTTCCTTTCTCAAGTCCTTGGTTATTTATTTGTTTATTTCTGTGGCGGTGAGCGGGATTAGTCAGTAGCGGCAGCCCTACTATCAGTCCAAGATGTGCTCTTCCATCCTGCTGCTGTGCGCTGATAAAGGAACTGCACGACGAGTGACTCAGGTGCACAGAGAGTCTTGTAGAAAACAACATTTCTCTCACTGAGACACAGTCCTGCATGTTAATGATGACCAGCGAGCAAAGGGAGGGAGAAGTTATGCCACATGCAGTGAATTCAAAGAAACGCCTAAGACAAAAAAAAAAAAAAAAAAATCCTTTATACAAAACGTGAACCTGCTGAAAAAGCTTTTGATCAGGTAGGTTCACGTTTTTTTACAAGCTCCACATAAATCATGGATTAAGTGCACGTCAACTAACTATCCAGAACACAATCTAAAGAATTTATTAATAGCAACATGGTTTCAAGAGGCTATAAACTACAACTAAGTCAGACAAAAAAAAACTAAACTTGTTCTTACATCTGCCTCACGGAAAACATTGTTTATAAATCACCACCGGATTCCCTTTTCTGGATCTTATTTAAAGGCTCACTACTGTCTAAACTTGTAACTGCTTCACTGTAAGACATTAGGGTTAAGTCAGCAGATCTGTAGGCGCATGCTGAGAGACTCGGCCAAATGGTGCAGAAATAATATGTGTAAAGTACTCTTACATTCAGAGAGGCAGAATTCCCTCTTTTCCTGTCTTACTGAGTCTAATTTCTGATATGTTAGGGCACCCGCTACACAGTCCTGGGCCTCTGTAGTGCTCTGAATTACAAATTACCTTCACAGTGATCTCCCCGGACTTCGGAAGGAGTGCTTGGGGAAAAAAAAAAAAAACTTACAAGAACAGCAAAAAATATGCATCTTTGATAGAAAACAGGCGGAAGATAAGTCAGAGAAGGTTTTATCATATACACAGTACACATTGCTTTTTCTGCATGCTATCCTTGGACATTAGCTCTGTGCATGTTTGAAATTTGCACAACATATGACCTATATAAACAAACTTATGTTTCTCATCTTAAACCGTGTTCCTACTTGAAAATTCTAGTTTCTTGCAATCATTATCTTAAACCATGAATTTAACAACAATTTTCCAAATCTTTAAACATTATAATAGCATTGTGCACATTAGCCTGTATCATAGCTCATCTTTCACGCTGTCCTCTGTTGATTATCCTAAAATTGTTTGCATTTAGACGAACAACCGAAGTCGTGTGTGTTCTTTTCTGCTATCCTATTTGCCCCTTTAACAGTTGTGAAGATATATTTGATCATCAGACCTAAAAATATTGCAAGCTGCCACCATGCAATGTTAAATGGATCATCTTAATAAAAGCTTTTAAGGAACTGTCAACATTTCCTGTGAAGATATGATGTGTCTCTCGGTCCAATGTGCCCAAATATGCCACATGCCATACATCTGAGGTGAAGCATTTTTGAATAATGAAAAAGGGAAAAAGGGGAAAAACATGTCGGGCTGAGTTGATTTTAAACTAAACATATGAAATGAGCAATATATGAAATGACACGAGAATGGTAAACAGTCCATCTGTGTTTTCCCAGAGGACACCTGCCATAGTTAGAAATGCATTTAAAGAGGAAGTATGGTAGTACAATATCAGTCAAACAACATTCTACTGGCACTGCGTTTTTTTTGTTTTTTTTTTGCAGATTTTGACCTGAAAAAAAGATAAAAGTGTGGGTGTGGGAAGCAGAGAATTGATGAAAGATCTAAATGAAAACCATACACCCAGAATCCTACTTTGTTGTGAAATTTTGTTTCTTTCATGTTATTTTAGCAAGACTTTCTTTCACATTGTTTTAGCAAGACATTTCACTGCAAGACAAAATTAGGAATAGCATTGTGCTTGACATCTTGAATAGCATCGTAATGTCAAACTATACCAGCAATTTTTGCTGCTACTCAATATCAGTTAATCCTCCGTGTCTGCAGACAGGAATAATCTAAAAATGAGCAGTTCTTTCTGAACACGTCACATTGTATGCCATAATCCATTTATCATCTGACAACTCAGTGTGGTCTGAACTGGGATTTCACACAAATCATAAACAATTACCAGGTGGGAATCACCATCCTGGATCAGACATTGGAGAACAAACAGCCAAATCTTTTAGTGCCTCTAATCTGTGTCTCTCTCTGTTTTTAGTTTGCATTCGCACTGATCAACATGTTGTTACACATTTTACATGTTAATTGTTTCAGTACTCGAGGCAGGGTTTTGTAATTAAAAGGCACCGTTGAATATATTTATGAACAGTGAGACTGTACAGTCAAAATTGCTCTTCAAAGGAAAAAAAAACATATCTTAACCTTGAAGCAGGCGCAGGGTGTAGATCACATTCTTAAAGTAATCTATTAAAAAAGCAACTCTTTATTGTAAATTTATGTGTTGTGTTGTTGTTTTTGTGTGCGTGTGTTGTGAAAGTCTTCTCATATGTGAATGATTTATGGTTAAAAGCAAAAAGTGAAGCTTTGAAAAACAAATAATGATGAGAAAATGAACAAATATACAGATGGTACAGTTCCATGTTTTTTTTGTTATTTTTTTACAAATTCTACATAAATAGAATTTGGCTGGACTACTTCCTCATTAGTTCTTCACCTAATATATAAGAAGTGAATAACTTCACAAATTAATAGATGCAATGACTATCTGATAATATTATGAAGGACTGATCATTTGGGAAATCATTCAGATACAGCCAACAAATGGTATTAAAATCAAATAAGTAAATAACTTTAACTATAATATGCAATCAACAGTCTTGTATCTAACAGATAATACAAAACAAAAAAAAAGAAGTAGAAAGTGGAATATATATACTTTAAATTGTTTTTCTTGACTTGTTTTTCAAGCAAAACATTAAGATTTGTTCACAAAACTACTAATTCTTAAAAAAAGAAAGGTAAAGACTTGAAATATAAATAAAAATTGAAAACAGACATAGCCTCACCTATAAATACAGCTTGCATCTATACCACATTCATATTTTAATGGGCTTACAAAAGAAACACATTTTTTTTGTTGTTATTTGCTGTTCTTTGGTGCATACCATGTTGCATTTTGCTATACAGCTTCTTTCTATTTTTAATTCAGTCAACTTCAGCCTGATAAGGAGGCTCGGCACAAGCCACACATTCCTGAAAAGGATTTGTCATTCAATAATAACAGCAGACTGCATCCAATGCTTTAGTGATTGTGAAAAAGGCAGTCTGCTAATATAAAAGCTTTGGACCCAATGCTAACAAATTTATGGCACTAACAACGTGAGAGAAAATCTGCCAGAACTGGTGGATTTCCAGACACTGTCACAGTACACATGGTTTTTAGATTGTTATGTATTTATTTTTCTTTCAGTGGTAGGTGATGGTTTGTGTTGCCATTGCAGAGTAATAAAACAGAGACACATTAAAGTTTGCTTTTTCCAGCACTGATTACAAACAAATTATGCAATGATTTTATATGATACATTTAAAAAAAACATAAGTACAATTGGAAATGCAGCGTTAAACTGAAGTTGCACGACAAAAAGATGGCCAGCAGAACAGCTCTGAAGTCAAATCTCACACATTTTGACATCTATTTCTTGGCTTTTTGCCCATTTAAATCATCTACAGGGCCAATATAATAGAAAGTACTTCCAAACTTTGTTCACAACAATGTCTGTGTGTGACAAGGAATCAGCAGCAGGGGGTATCTTGGAGACAGAACCAATCATTACTTATCGAGAGACACTCAAAGTAATTAATGACTTCCGCAAACTGTTGCAAATGGAAAACATTAATGAATAATTTTTCGATACATAATCAAGTAATTATGAAATGAACTCAAGAGTAAATCCAGGAACGATGATAATGAATACTGGTGATTATCAATTTGAAGCTATCTCCCTCGTGGCCTCGAGGGACCTGTGCTAGTTTGAGAAGAGGAGAAACGGGGAAGGAAGGATTTCTCGTTCGACACAGCGATAATGTGCCAGTGCCACTCAAAGATCCAGAGTGACACACAACTGTGAAGACACTGAATGTCTTCACTATTCCACATTTTTCCCCCTAAAAGCACTGTCATGTCTGCTTCAGTTCATTCCATTATATCAAGAGGAATCATTTCTATGTCTACTAATGTGCAGCCTTGTATCTCAGACTTACCCCCATTTTTAATGACAAATATGTTGAAAACTGCCCTAATTATTTATACCAGGTCCTCATTCTGTCAGCTATTCAAGGACACTTTCAAGTGTCTCATGAAGATTTTTGATTTTTATGATGTGCTAGGTATGGGTTGAGCAATGGCTGCAGAAATAACCCTGAATAGTCTCTTCTTGTTTATTGGATTATTTCTAATGTCAACTGCAGTTCACAATTAACTGAGTCCCTAGAAGACTAAGTATCTTTAGATTAGCTTAAGTACACAACTACTACTGCTTAGTCTTCATGGGAGAAGGCTCCAGGTGCCTTGTAAAGAGTATGATATCTCTTGAATTTATCTCCGTTGTTTTGAAAACTACAGACTACAGTGTATTTCACTGGATTCATGTGATAGATTAAAAAAAAAAGTTTGTTTTTTTTAAATACAGGAAATATGCAATTTTCTGCATTCCGAAAATGATGTAAGCTAATGAAAGCATTTAATGCATTTGCATGGACAAAAGCCTTTCACACTTTTCAGATTTTAATTTGTAATGTTTTTTGTGATATAATGTATATTTCCGCTTTCCCTCACAATAATAAACAAGATCAATTGGTCTATCATTTAACATTCTAATGAAGTGCAATAAAAATTGTGAAATACAATGTGACAACTTGTTAAAAAGGTTCAACGTACCCAAAGAGTGTAAGTAGTTTTCAAGGTCCCTGGTTCTTAAATATAACAATGTGTTATGTTTAGAGTAAATAAGCATCTCAGCTTTTTGCATTTTCATGAGTAAAAAATCTGTACTGCTGTTTGATTATGGGGGTTTAACCAGAAAAATAAAGGCAGATTACTGCAATTTTTTTTCTACCTCAGCATATTGTAGTTAAAAGCCAGTCCTGCCAATGTCAAAAAAGACTGAAGACGCCTCATGTTGATACCACAAATTTGCATTAACATCCCTTTTGTTAAACTCATCCTATAGGTCATTGTAACAAATGACCCACATTGCTGCTTAGGTATGACGACTTGTTGGGATAAATGGTACCCTGAGGCAAAATCATTATTTACGGCAGCCGTGGCTATTAAAAAAGCATGATAAGTGGTGAAATAAAAATAGACCCAAGTAGGCTTGTAATTTAGCAGATAAACAGACGGTGTAAGCAAATCCCCCCAGGTAAATGTCTGTTGGTTTAGTTTACCTTAAAGCCTGAAATGAACCGTCTTAGGTCAAATTCTCATCAGTTGCTATTAGAGTATTTTACTTTAACAGCATTAAGACCCAGCTATAAAAATATTTTAAAAATCAAGTAAAATGACTGTAGCCATAGCCATTTTCCTGAATATTACGGTCATCAAAGTTTTTCCAACATGTAAATTTCGAAACCCTCATTTCAAACTCAAAGGAGAAACCAGACTAAAAAAAAAAAAAAATGCTGAAATGTCTGGTCTGATTCAAGAGACACTGTTCTTGAATTTGATGGACAAAGATGCACACAATATAAGCACAGAAACTTGTAAAATATTTCCTAAATATTCTGTTCTGACTGATTGAAGCACGCTTGATTTTTTTGTGTGCTGTCTTTCTTTGTCATTTTACTGCTGTCCATACCAGATATTAAAATCAGAAATAATAGTAACTTCTGTCTATAATAATTGAACTCACCTCAGAGGGACTGAAGTTGTTTATACAGCAATTGCCATATTGATGTTTGTGCCATCATATGTCCAGCCTTATGTATTCTTAAATCAATTCCTTCATTTCACTGTTTTTGTTGTCCTCTGTTTTACATCTCTATGGATTTTCCATTTAATTTGGGTCAGCATTGTGAGGGAACAGTATTGATTTCTGTCTAAGGGGGTTTATGGGAACCATGTTAAGCTTGTCTCCTTGAGGTTTCGGAGTAGGTTGTGACAACACACGGAATATATTCTTAAGCTGCAGTGAAAACCTGACCCCACACCAGGCTGAAGTCAAAATTACTTGATGCCTCCCACCTTAGCTCAGGTGGGTAGTCGCGTACACACTTCTCTCGGGTAAAAGGATGTCAGTGGAAAATATCTCACTGTTGGGAAAAAAAAATAGGACATTCAGGTCAAGCGAGCACAGAAGCCGTAGGAGGATGTTGTCTAGCATCTCTAGGAAGCAGCATCCCAGACACACATACAGAAGGTCAGGATGCTGCCAAGCTGAAGTTGTTTGTTGATTCAAAAGTGGCAATAATTGTCCACAGTCCCACATCTTGAAAATGGCCTCAACAGTCAACCTAGCTCTTCAGGCCGTAATTCAGGAAAACACATTCACAGACACAAAGAAAAAAGCCAGAGAGGCACAAAAAAAAAGGGCGAAAAAAATTCATGAGAAAGATGAAAAACTTTATCACATTATGCAAAACTACTGAACTTTTAACAGGTGCTTCAAGTAGAGATGCAAAAGAGTGTTGTGACTGTCGACAACCAGTGGCAAGTGGAGTGTTTTCAGTGTGAAAAAGGGAAACACTTCTAGCTGACTCTATTCTTTGTCGTCTAATGTGACATCATTATTTTATGTAATTAGCTTTAAAGGTACAGTATGATTAAATGAATCATAATTGCTAAAAAAGGTTATCATTTTATGAAGGGTAGTTCATCCAAGCCTATTTCAGCAAAATGCACAACAAAAAAACAAAATGTCACTGTGACACAGCAGCTCACAGGCAGCAAGAACTGCATTTGAACACCATTAGCTGCTAAATGTTTTCATCCATTTGATGCAGTAACATAGGAGCAGTGTTAATATTTGCACTTTAAAATGGTACAAAATAAAGTACCATTCTAATTATGGGGTAGATTACATTGCAAATAAAAGCTATAAAAGCGTTTATTTAGAATTAAGACACAAGTACGAGCCTTATTTCAATTTTAATGCACACCAACATTGGAGGATGTGCCACCTCATTATTTTAAACAGAAAATTAGGGACTACACATCAGAAACGACAAAAAAAAGTACTTTGCAGGTGCTAAAAGTATCATGAGGATATTCTGCGATAATCTTGACTGGTTTATTGGATTAACCGTCCAGCACAGTGGAGAAAAATGAAAATGGCAAGATTTTATGAAAGAAAGGCAGAAGGGGCTGGAGGTCATCTGGATTGCTGAAGGGTGGATAAAATGAAAGCAGGATGTGAAACAGGGATGCGTGGGGTTTGTATGGGAAATGTGCTGAAACAACAAAAAATTCTGGGAGGGGGAAAAAATATGGGAATTTCTTTTTTTTTTTTTTTTTCCCTATTTTGTGGGNAAAAAAAAAAAAACTTACAAGAACAGCAAAAAATATGCATCTTTGATAGAAAACAGGCGGAAGATAAGTCAGAGAAGGTTTTATCATATACACAGTACACATTGCTTTTTCTGCATGCTATCCTTGGACATTAGCTCTGTGCATGTTTGAAATTTGCACAACATATGACCTATATAAACAAACTTATGTTTCTCATCTTAAACCGTGTTCCTACTTGAAAATTCTAGTTTCTTGCAATCATTATCTTAAACCATGAATTTAACAACAATTTTCCAAATCTTTAAACATTATAATAGCATTGTGCACATTAGCCTGTATCATAGCTCATCTTTCACGCTGTCCTCTGTTGATTATCCTAAAATTGTTTGCATTTAGACGAACAACCGAAGTCGTGTGTGTTCTTTTCTGCTATCCTATTTGCCCCTTTAACAGTTGTGAAGATATATTTGATCATCAGACCTAAAAATATTGCAAGCTGCCACCATGCAATGTTAAATGGATCATCTTAATAAAAGCTTTTAAGGAACTGTCAACATTTCCTGTGAAGATATGATGTGTCTCTCGGTCCAATGTGCCCAAATATGCCACATGCCATACATCTGAGGTGAAGCATTTTTGAATAATGAAAAAGGGAAAAAGGGGAAAAACATGTCGGGCTGAGTTGATTTTAAACTAAACATATGAAATGAGCAATATATGAAATGACACGAGAATGGTAAACAGTCCATCTGTGTTTTCCCAGAGGACACCTGCCATAGTTAGAAATGCATTTAAAGAGGAAGTATGGTAGTACAATATCAGTCAAACAACATTCTACTGGCACTGCGTTTTTTTTGTTTTTTTTTTGCAGATTTTGACCTGAAAAAAAGATAAAAGTGTGGGTGTGGGAAGCAGAGAATTGATGAAAGATCTAAATGAAAACCATACACCCAGAATCCTACTTTGTTGTGAAATTTTGTTTCTTTCATGTTATTTTAGCAAGACTTTCTTTCACATTGTTTTAGCAAGACATTTCACTGCAAGACAAAATTAGGAATAGCATTGTGCTTGACATCTTGAATAGCATCGTAATGTCAAACTATACCAGCAATTTTTGCTGCTACTCAATATCAGTTAATCCTCCGTGTCTGCAGACAGGAATAATCTAAAAATGAGCAGTTCTTTCTGAACACATCACATTGTATGCCATAATCCATTTATCATCTGACAACTCAGTGTGGTCTGAACTGGGATTTCACACAAATCATAAACAATTACCAGGTGGGAATCACCATCCTGGATCAGACATTGGAGAACAAACAACCAAATCTTTTAGTGCCTCTAATCTGTGTCTCTCTCTGTTTTTAGTTTGCATTCACACTGATCAACATGTTGTTACACATTTTACATGTTAATTGTTTCAGTACTCGAGGCAGGGTTTTGTAATTAAAAGGCACCGTTGAATATATTTATGAACAGTGAGACTGTACAGTCAAAATTGCTCTTCAAAGGAAAAAAAAACATATCTTAACCTTGAAGCAGGCGCAGGGTGTAGATCACATTCTTAAAGTAATCTATTAAAAAAGCAACTCTTTATTGTAAATTTATGTGTTGTGTTGTTGTTTTTGTGTGCGTGTGTTGTGAAAGTCTTCTCATATGTGAATGATTTATGGTTAAAAGCAAAAAGTGAAGCTTTGAAAAACAAATAATGATGAGAAAATGAACAAATATACAGATGGTACAGTTCCATGTTTTTTTTGTTATTTTTTTACAAATTCTACATAAATAGAATTTGGCTGGACTACTTCCTCATTAGTTCTTCACCTAATATATAAGAAGTGAATAACTTCACAAATTAATAGATGCAATGACTATCTGATAATATTATGAAGGACTGATCATTTGGGAAATCATTCAGATACAGCCAACAAATGGTATTAAAATCAAATAAGTAAATAACTTTAACTATAATATGCAATCAACAGTCTTGTATCTAACAGATAATACAAAACAAAAAAAAAGAAGTAGAAAGTGGAATATATATACTTTAAATTGTTTTTCTTGACTTGTTTTTCAAGCAAAACATTAAGATTTGTTCACAAAACTACTAATTCTTAAAAAAAGAAAGGTAAAGACTTGAAATATAAATAAAAATTGAAAACAGACATAGCCTCACCTATAAATACAGCTTGCATCTATACCACATTCATATTTTAATGGGCTTACAAAAGAAACACATTTTTTTTGTTGTTATTTGCTGTTCTTTGGTGCATACCATGTTGCATTTTGCTATACAGCTTCTTTCTATTTTTAATTCAGTCAACTTCAGCCTGATAAGGAGGCTCGGCACAAGCCACACATTCCTGAAAAGGATTTGTCATTCAATAATAACAGCAGACTGCATCCAATGCTTTAGTGATTGTGAAAAAGGCAGTCTGCTAATATAAAAGCTTTGGACCCAATGCTAACAAATTTATGGCACTAACAACGTGAGAGAAAATCTGCCAGAACTGGTGGATTTCCAGACACTGTCACAGTACACATGGTTTTTAGATTGTTATGTATTTATTTTTCTTTCAGTGGTAGGTGATGGTTTGTGTTGCCATTGCAGAGTAATAAAACAGAGACACATTAAAGTTTGCTTTTTCCAGCACTGATTACAAACAAATTATGCAATGATTTTATATGATACATTTAAAAAAAACATAAGTACAATTGGAAATGCAGCGTTAAACTGAAGTTGCACGACAAAAAGATGGCCAGCAGAACAGCTCTGAAGTCAAATCTCACACATTTTGACATCTATTTCTTGGCTTTTTGCCCATTTAAATCATCTACAGGGCCAATATAATAGAAAGTACTTCCAAACTTTGTTCACAACAATGTCTGTGTGTGACAAGGAATCAGCAGCAGGGGGTATCTTGGAGACAGAACCAATCATTACTTATCGAGAGACACTCAAAGTAATTAATGACTTCCGCAAACTGTTGCAAATGGAAAACATTAATGAATAATTTTTCGATACATAATCAAGTAATTATGAAATGAACTCAAGAGTAAATCCAGGAACGATGATAATGAATACTGGTGATTATCAATTTGAAGCTATCTCCCTCGTGGCCTCGAGGGACCTGTGCTAGTTTGAGAAGAGGAGAAACGGGGAAGGAAGGATTTCTCGTTCGACACAGCGATAATGTGCCAGTGCCACTCAAAGATCCAGAGTGACACACAACTGTGAAGACACTGAATGTCTTCACTATTCCACATTTTTCCCCCTAAAAGCACTGTCATGTCTGCTTCAGTTCATTCCATTATATCAAGAGGAATCATTTCTATGTCTACTAATGTGCAGCCTTGTATCTCAGACTTACCCCCATTTTTAATGACAAATATGTTGAAAACTGCCCTAATTATTTATACCAGGTCCTCATTCTGTCAGCTATTCAAGGACACTTTCAAGTGTCTCATGAAGATTTTTGATTTTTATGATGTGCTAGGTATGGGTTGAGCAATGGCTGCAGAAATAACCCTGAATAGTCTCTTCTTGTTTATTGGATTATTTCTAATGTCAACTGCAGTTCACAATTAACTGAGTCCCTAGAAGACTAAGTATCTTTAGATTAGCTTAAGTACACAACTACTACTGCTTAGTCTTCATGGGAGAAGGCTCCAGGTGCCTTGTAAAGAGTATGATATCTCTTGAATTTATCTCCGTTGTTTTGAAAACTACAGACTACAGTGTATTTCACTGGATTCATGTGATAGATTAAAAAAAAAAGTTTGTTTTTTTTAAATACAGGAAATATGCAATTTTCTGCATTCCGAAAATGATGTAAGCTAATGAAAGCATTTAATGCATTTGCATGGACAAAAGCCTTTCACACTTTTCAGATTTTAATTTGTAATGTTTTTTGTGATATAATGTATATTTCCGCTTTCCCTCACAATAATAAACAAGATCAATTGGTCTATCATTTAACATTCTAATGAAGTGCAATAAAAATTGTGAAATACAATGTGACAACTTGTTAAAAAGGTTCAACGTACCCAAAGAGTGTAAGTAGTTTTCAAGGTCCCTGGTTCTTAAATATAACAATGTGTTATGTTTAGAGTAAATAAGCATCTCAGCTTTTTGCATTTTCATGAGTAAAAAATCTGTACTGCTGTTTGATTATGGGGGTTTAACCAGAAAAATAAAGGCAGATTACTGCAATTTTTTTTCTACCTCAGCATATTGTAGTTAAAAGCCAGTCCTGCCAATGTCAAAAAAGACTGAAGACGCCTCATGTTGATACCACAAATTTGCATTAACATCCCTTTTGTTAAACTCATCCTATAGGTCATTGTAACAAATGACCCACATTGCTGCTTAGGTATGACGACTTGTTGGGATAAATGGTACCCTGAGGCAAAATCATTATTTACGGCAGCCGTGGCTATTAAAAAAGCATGATAAGTGGTGAAATAAAAATAGACCCAAGTAGGCTTGTAATTTAGCAGATAAACAGACGGTGTAAGCAAATCCCCCCAGGTAAATGTCTGTTGGTTTAGTTTACCTTAAAGCCTGAAATGAACCGTCTTAGGTCAAATTCTCATCAGTTGCTATTAGAGTATTTTACTTTAACAGCATTAAGACCCAGCTATAAAAATATTTTAAAAATCAAGTAAAATGACTGTAGCCATAGCCATTTTCCTGAATATTACGGTCATCAAAGTTTTTCCAACATGTAAATTTCGAAACCCTCATTTCAAACTCAAAGGAGAAACCAGACTAAAAAAAAAAAAAAATGCTGAAATGTCTGGTCTGATTCAAGAGACACTGTTCTTGAATTTGATGGACAAAGATGCACACAATATAAGCACAGAAACTTGTAAAATATTTCCTAAATATTCTGTTCTGACTGATTGAAGCACGCTTGATTTTTTTGTGTGCTGTCTTTCTTTGTCATTTTACTGCTGTCCATACCAGATATTAAAATCAGAAATAATAGTAACTTCTGTCTATAATAATTGAACTCACCTCAGAGGGACTGAAGTTGTTTATACAGCAATTGCCATATTGATGTTTGTGCCATCATATGTCCAGCCTTATGTATTCTTAAATCAATTCCTTCATTTCACTGTTTTTGTTGTCCTCTGTTTTACATCTCTATGGATTTTCCATTTAATTTGGGTCAGCATTGTGAGGGAACAGTATTGATTTCTGTCTAAGGGGGTTTATGGGAACCATGTTAAGCTTGTCTCCTTGAGGTTTCGGAGTAGGTTGTGACAACACACGGAATATATTCTTAAGCTGCAGTGAAAACCTGACCCCACACCAGGCTGAAGTCAAAATTACTTGATGCCTCCCACCTTAGCTCAGGTGGGTAGTCGTGTACACACTTCTCTCGGGTAAAAGGATGTCAGTGGAAAATATCTCACTGTTGGGAAAAAAAATAGGACATTCAGGTCAAGCGAGCACAGAAGCCGTAGGAGGATGTTGTCTAGCATCTCTAGGAAGCAGCATCCCAGACACACATACAGAAGGTCAGGATGCTGCCAAGCTGAAGTTGTTTGTTGATTCAAAAGTGGCAATAATTGTCCACAGTCCCACATCTTGAAAATGGCCTCAACAGTCAACCTAGCTCTTCAGGCCGTAATTCAGGAAAACACATTCACAGACACAAAGAAAAAAGCCAGAGAGGCACAAAAAAAAAGGGCGAAAAAAATTCATGAGAAAGATGAAAAACTTTATCACATTATGCAAAACTACTGAACTTTTAACAGGTGCTTCAAGTAGAGATGCAAAAGAGTGTTGTGACTGTCGACAACCAGTGGCAAGTGGAGTGTTTTCAGTGTGAAAAAGGGAAACACTTCTAGCCGACTCTATTCTTTGTCATCTAATGTGACATCATTATTTTATGTAATTAGCTTTAAAGGTACAGTATGATTTAATGAATCATGATTGCTAAAAAAGGTTATCATTTTATGAAGGGTAGTTCATCCAAGCCTATTTCAGCAAAATGCACAACAAAAAAACAAAATGTCACTGTGACACAGCAGCTCACAGGCAGCAAGAACTGCATTTGAACACCATTAGCTGCTAAATGTTTTCATCCATTTGATGCAGTAACATAGGAGCAGTGTTAATATTTGCACTTTAAAATGGTACAAAATAAAGTACCATTCTAATTATGGGGTAGATTACATTGCAAATAAAAGCTATAAAAGCGTTTATTTAGAATTAAGACACAAGTACGAGCCTTATTTCAATTTTAATGCACACCAACATTGGAGGATGTGCCACCTCATTATTTTAAACAGAAAATTAGGGACTACACATCAGAAACGACAGAAAAAAGTACTTTGCAGGTGCTAAAAGTATCATGAGGATATTCTGCGATAATCTTGACTGGTTTATTGGGTTAACCGTCCAGCACAGTGGAGAAAAATGAAAATGGCAAGATTTTATGAAAGAAAGGCAGAAGGGGCTGGAGGTCATCTGGATTGCTGAAGGGTGGATAAAATGAAAGCAGGATGTGAAACAGGGATGCGTGGGGTTTGTGTGGGAAATGTGCTGAAACAACAAAAAATTCTGGGAGGGGGAAAAAATATGGGAATTTCTTTTTTTTTTTTTTTTTCCCTATTTTGTGGGTGACCAAGGAACAATTGAAACTGTGAGCTGAGTTGGAGATCCTTTGCTGCTGATGAAACCACTATGTTTCATACACACATACAAATATCCACAAATTAGATACAAACAAAAAGGGATGCACTAGGATAATAGAGAAGCACACAATCTCTGAATCAAAATAATGCCTATACGGTCTCCATTGTCTTGTACTTTGGTCCATTTGTGACACACACAGCACTGTGCCAATATATCACAGCTTATGTGCAAGCAAACATAAAAGCTGTTATATTTATTTCAGCATAATCAATAATCCATGGAGTTCTCTGTGGAGATTGTTTTTTTCTTCAGGAAGACTAACTGCCATGATTTATTTCTGAAGATATTGTGAAGCAAAACCCTCTCAGTCCAGTGATAAACACAGAGACACCACTCCATATGTTTAAGATTTGTATTCCTTGAAAAGAACTATACTCTAGAAAGTGGTCAGGTGACATAAATTTACCCAAAAAAAAGCAATAAAGGTTGCAGCCTATATTGCTGCAACCTTTATTGTTAAGCTATCTTCTCTTTCTATGCTACTACTTAAAACTGTCAAAATTTTTTAAATAGCGATTTACAAAAACGAAGCGCAACTTCATAGCCCACTTTTATATCGAGGCCTTTTTTCATTATGTTATACTGAATTATAGTAACATTTTCAGTGACACATCCCATTAAATATTTAGACAAGGTCAAACTCTATCTTTAGTGTCCATTTGTGACAAACTCTCTCTTAACCTCATTTAGGTTTTACAAGATTATTCATCATGCTTTCTCCTCCATTTGCACTTACACTCTAACAAGAAAGCCTGAGTTAAATTCTACGTTGGATTTGATGAACCTGTGGATTTGGTTGCAATGTGTTAATTCACCATAAATCTGTTTTTCCACCTGATGCTCTTTAAACTTCTAGCAAGTATCACTTTGCATTGCTTTCCTGAAGTTTACTACAAACTTATCCTGCAAGATTACATTTGATACCCTCACCCGTACTCCATTTCAAAGCCCAAGTGAGGATCCAACGGAGACGTTCAGAGACCAGTTTGAAGGTTTCTTCCGTGACCAAACAACAGCTGTGTGTTGTATTCCCCTTTGGCAGAGTTTGAGATAGCTGTGGCGGCTGAGGTCCAAATTTGGTTGCCAAAGAGAACTGACTCAACAGTCTGATCCTTCAGAGGTGGCCAGAGCTTTTGGACCAAAGGTGGCTCACTTCTCTTTACTCCTCATTTTCCCCCAGAATCTTTCATTTAAAATTAGATCAGATGCTTAGAACTTCAAAAAAAGAGTACACAACACTTTTTATATAAATTTCACTGATAAACCTTTGATGAAGTTAAAACATTTATCAAGGAATACTACTCTGAATGTTCATTCTTGGTTCCCTTAGGAATTAATTAGTGCTTAGATTTCATGTTTATTTCTTATTTATGATTTTTTGTTTCTTTTTCTATGAGTGTTGAGATATTCTGTGTTGGGTGTGATCATAAAAACATAAAAATAAAATTTGTGATTATTTAAATTGTGTAACATTGTAGTTCTGAAAATAAATAAATTGTATATATAATCTCATTCCTTTGTATAAAATCTGCAAATTGTACTTCCTAATTAAGAGAGAGATTCTCTGCTTAAGTTTATTTCACGAGACTGATAATGCTTTTTAATCCATAGATCTAATCTGATGTAACCTTCTCAACTGCTACATTATATTTTAGAATGAGTTGCCTTTATTTCCTCTCTTTTTCTTTTTTGACATAATTTGAAACATCATAAATGGTCAATTATTTAATCCTCTTATTTCATTGCTGGATACTGTTTATGTCTTTTACCCTTTACCTCGCTTTGTGCTTTGGATCCTCACAACGGAATCCCTCTCTTGGCATCAACACTGTGCACAGAATCGTCCACGAATAAGGTTTCCCTTCTGTGTTTACAAACACTCCATGTACACACACACAGGTACATACGCACACACACACTAAAGTCCATGTCTGGTTTTGTCCTGCTGGAGGTTTAACTTTTATTGGCTTCTTTGCCTTTTTTTCTGCAGTGGGGAACAAGGTCAAGTCTCATGAAATTTAACCTCAACACCAGCCTCAGATTAAAGGTCGTAGCTTCATCCTTCACATTTTCTTGACCCATGATATCATGTCATAATACACCAGGATTAATGTCTTACCTTACCTCCGGACTTTATCTTCGTCCACACATACCCTATTTCTTATATAGGACCCTATTCCCTGTTCCAGCCTTTACTGTGTGCAGAATGTCCTGTATTTCTCGATTCACGCCGCACTTGGCGGCAGCTCAATCTCAATATCATGTTATCGGACTCAGGGGCCAGGGATATAAATACCACGTACCATAACTCTCTCCTGTTCAATAACCATTATATGCTCTACTTTATACATTAGAAGCACCTGATGGGGCAGTAAATTCACAGCTGCAGCTCGACCATCTCAGAGTGCCCTTAGAAAAAAAAAAAGGACGCGGACTCCAAGGAAACAGTAAAACAGGAATGTGGAAAAACGTGAATTGGCAAAAAGAATAATTCACATAAGGGTAAAAGGAATTTGATGCAGACAGTGATTGCATACATAAAATTAAAAGAACATAGAGGAGACAGACTATTACAATTTTCTATTGGATTTGCTTTCTCACTATGGCAATTGCTATTGTATTTGTGTAATAAGCTTTGCACATCCAGTGAATCATACATTCCATTTCCCAGAGTCGTTCTTAGTTCTGCCTAGTCCTTCAGATCTATCTGCCCTCACAAAAGACTTGCATTCCTTTTGCGGAGATTATTTCAACACCACTGCCAACGTCTGTTCACTTTCCAAGGATAGCAATCAATAGAAACATATTTTTCATCCAACTCAACGATAAAGTAAAGCCTGTACTGAGCAGAGCATGGAAATGGCAACAAATGTCCATTCCCTGCACCCAAAGCACAGTGCAAACAAGCACACACAGATGCGCGGGCACACACACAGACACTACTGTTTACCACGTAAGCATGACTGGATGCAGCACTGAGTTCACGCTTCAGTGCACTTTTTCATTTGGAAAGCTAGGGTGGTTACCCACCGAGCGAGAGCTGATTAAGAAAACAGTCCCATTTAATTTCTTTCTCCTCAACGGCCAGCAAGAGAAATGTAATTAAAGCCACTAAATCTCCCATGGGCTCTGCTACCTGCTACACGACCAACATGACACGTCGTGTAATTCTGCCGACCTACAAAGGCAACGGCAAGTTCGGGGGTTTTTTTCCCTTCCGCGGATGCCGCAGCAAGTGTAGGACTTTGGAACACACAACCAGTCACAGAAAGAAAGATGAAATGAGCTCGTCTGCTAGGTAACCTCAGTGTTTCCCAAGGACATGGCATGAACTTGAATCATAAGCTTTTGTTGAGATTTTCAACTTTCACTCCTTGTGCAGTATTCTTTACGTAAAAGTGGTGGACGGTTGTGTTACAGTAGATTCAATGCTATCGCTTGTCATAGGCAAAGGTTGACCCAATATGCTAATTAAGGTCCTCCATCAAAATTTAATTGGGGTATCACTTGAACTGAAACTTTGTTCCATGCTTGTTAGTTTGTGTTCCTCAAATGGTTTGTTAAGGACTCTTGTTTCCAGTGTTGTGAATAAATTCATATGAGTGCATTCTTGCATGGTATTGACTTTATGGAGAACCTTTAACCTAATGATGCTGCTTTTTCACATGATGAACTTTCCCTGAGCGCAGCTTGCCCAGGAGTAATTAAAGAGTAGCATTTTGGAGAAAAACCACCTCTAAACTGAGAAAGGTTTAGGGCATTTTATCTTTGTAATTTTATGCAGGGAAGATACACACCATTTTCCCTCAAAGGAAAGTGCTTGGTGACACAGGAGTGCAGATCAGGCTGTTGCGCACACATGTGTCTCTGGGGAATAGCTATTGATGACATGAATGCCTCTTGGCTGGGTTTAAACTTAACTATGTAAACTTAAAGCGCATGGCCAAACAATCAAAAGCTGTAGATTGTCCAAAGTTGTGTCTGCTTCCTGGTTCTTTCATGACATTGTTGTTTTGCAGGTAAAGCACAAATAAGCGAAGGACTGAAGCTGCAGTTATTTCTGTAATTTCTAAATTATTTTCTCTGATGACTATACAGGTATAATCACAGCCTAAAAACAACAGAATAACCTGTCTTCAATTTGTGTGGCTGGCAATTTTCTCAACTGTCAACCAGAATTAGAATTTTATGAAGGGGGAGACCAAAGTCTTAAAAAGGTATCCTTCACGGGCTGCTTTGCCTTCATTTTTTTAAAATTCTGACAACAAAGAAAAAAATTACATAAAATAAAACTCAATTTACTGAGAATTTTGCCAATTAAAACACAATTAATTTGAGCAAGAAGAAAAGGAGACCTAAACAGCCATGACTTAGATGACAAAGGCCAAGTTAGAAATACCACCCAATAATTTTATTAGTATGCTAAGTGGCAGACGGTACCATAAAAAAAACATTATTTAATAAACAATGAGGAGATGAATTATTAAAATTAGTTAAATAGCTCAAGCTGGGACTATGCATTTATATCAGAAATTTTGCAGTCTGAATTTTCAGTCATAGCCTTTTCAAGCTGAACTCAGAACTAGCGTCGTAAACTTGAAAAATGGTGTTTGCTTTGAAAAAGTCATCAAAACTTTAATAGGAAACCCTGACTTTCTTTGGAATGAGAAACCTTGCAAGAGGTGCTCTGAGCTCCAGTCTTCTAATCAGCCCTTTGTGGAAGACTGACCAGATAGATGCCACAACTTGCTGAAAGACACATAACAGCCTGCTGGGAAACTGCAGGTCACTTTTAAATGGCAGGTGAAAAGAAAACCCACACAATAAACATCAGTTATAAATTGGCATCCATTTCCTGTAGCGGCAGCAGTGACGGGAAGGCTAGACAGGAAGGAGGGAAAATGTAGGGTAAAAATTAAAGTGAAAAACTTTTCCATTGTGGCCAGGACCTCTAGTAGGAGCAATGGTTCTGATTTTGATGAGCGAAAGAAGCACATCAAGCATGTAGTTCAGTGGCTTAAAGAAACTGCTGTGATCTAAAGCCATGGTCCAGACAGACGTCCTCAGGAGGTTTTTGTGGTGTATTGTAGGTGGTACAGAAAGGCATAGAGTACCATTTGCATAGTGCATTTATGACCAGATAATATTATACCAGCCACTGAAACATCAATGCATTAACCAAGACCACAGTCTTCTTCAACTTCAACAAAGCAGACCATGCAGCAGAAAAACTTTATAACTACTAATCAACACAGATTCTAGATAAACGCCACCGATCTGGAAACACTCATCTAAATTAATAAGCACTTTTCTTTATGTATTAAAATGTAAAAAACAAAAAAAAATAGTAATTACTATTTCAGGGGCTTAAGTTGTTTTGAATGTTATTTTGTTTTCTTTTTTTTAATTCTTAATGACTGATGGGAATATTTAAATAATTGATCTCCTTCAGGCATATAAACATACAAATGCTTTTAATGGTGATGTTGTTTGGGAAGCCAAACAACAGAGCACATTATCTAAAATGCAATAAATAAAGAAATAAAGAAAAAGCCACACAGAATAAAACCTCCAGTAATGCCAAGCCCATGTCAACCAAAAACAGAAGAGGCTTTCAGTCAACCAGTTGTACGAACACAGTTCCAAAATCCAATTTCCCCCTCAAAGTTTTGCCACAGTGTGTTGTGGAGGTAGCTGCTGTGCACCATGGGAGTCTATGCTCACAGAAAACAAGAGGTCTGACAAAGCCAAAGACAGCACGCTTTATTTCTTTAAGGAACAAGCCATGTTTTCTTTATGAACACGAAATGAACACAAGCTTTAAAAACTCTCCTGCAGCTCAAATCTGAGGTGTATGTCTAAGGGATACCAGCTAAAATTTGCTTTGCCAAGACTCTTCACACTATGAAACTCTCCAGACTTCTCTTGGTCCAACACGACTTGTTTCTAGCAAATGAGAAAGCGTGTTCGTGATTTAGCCGTACAAGGGAGTTGAAAACATTAACATGAAAAACCATAAATGTTAAGGTTGGCTTCCACACAACTGAGCTGCTGCAACGCAAACTGTAACCTCTGCCCTGTGGCTTGAAATGATAACGCTTGCTCATAATAAGAATTGCAAACTAATCTACTTAGCACAATCAGATACCAAAACACTTACAAATACAGTGTATTTATGCTCCCTCAGCTATTTAGAAGAGGCCTGCTATGTGACAATCTCTTGCTGCACAGTGGCAAATTTGTGAAGGCAGCATGAAATATCTGCAGCAAGCACGGCTTTGTTTGCTGGTTTCATTAATTCTTCAGGAGGGTATATCTCAAAAGTGCCAACAAATACAGTGAAGAAACATGTGCTCTGGCACCGATCCATGCTTCTAATTGGGAACCTTGGGCTTCAGGAGAGCAGGATGCACCTATGCTCTGAAAGACTTCTCCATTATTCATAGAAATGTAAGAATTATAGAACAAAAACTTGCAGCTCTTCTGACTAAGCTGGTAGAAAGAGTGAGGGTTGCACATAGATAAAGTGCCTAATAACCCCTTTCATTTTAATAACATAAAGCATCAAAAGTTTTACAAGCTGCATTTATATGTATATTCTAAACTAACCATTCTTCACTAAACTTGAATTATAGAGTTAATATTGGCTATTCTCAAAAAAGACAAAAGTATAATACAGTTTCATTCTCTGTAACACTGCGAAATAACAGATCTCAATAGAAAGGCAGATATCTACTCATATTTTTTTTTTGTTATTAAACTACATTGAATAAGTATTTGTTGACATTAAGCTGACATTTTATGTGAGGGAATAAGAGGGAGTTGATTAGAAATGCAACTCACAGGATTTGAATATTTACAAAAAAACACTTAATATCCCTTTAATTGTCATGTCTACTGTCATGTCTACTGACAGTAGACATGACAACTATTAGGTGTTATAGACTTAACATTAAAGAAGAAAACATAATCGCTGAAATAAGCTATAAAAAACCCTACAAGTAGGTGTTCTTGTCAAATGAGACCAAAATTGTACTTTATGATCTACATGCCAAACGTCAGGAAAACTAGTTGTGCACAATTAACTGAGATAGTTTGGCTAAGAAGAATGAGCAAAGATTTCAGACTTAATATGTGCAAGTCTGGCAACAATATATTTGAAATATTTACATTGATTAGGTGGCACTAATACCAAATTTTTGCTATTCTTTTCAGACTTTGATTTCTAAAAAAACAATATATTAATAGATGTTTTTATATTCCTTTTACAATTATAGGCTACTTTGTGTGTGCTTAGCACATACAAACTCTCCAAAAACAATAGAATTTGTGGTTGTGGTTGTGACATTGCGAAATATAAAAAAGTTCAAAGAGTATAGATACGTCTGCAAGGCAATGCAATGACTTCACTGATATAAAAAAAACACTTTAATATATTTAGCACTGACAGTTTGCAGTTGCTGGGTTTCTGCATCGCACAGCTCTTTCATAAGTTTAACCAACAGATTATATCCAGAAGTTTTTCATGTTCATACTGCGAAAAAAAATAAAAATATTCAAGAGGAATAGCACCACAGATGAATTGCATCTACAGTAAATGTGTAGTTTTATGTAGTCACAAATCTGCAGGAGGGGAAATCTTTATATTAGGGTTGAGCTGACAGGGTATGGCATCATCCATAGCTGTCAAGCTACTCACTCTGTTAGATGCACACACAGAAACACAGAGATACACTCACATGCATGTTTTTTTGCTGTTTTTTTTTTTTCCTCTAAAGTAGCAGGAACAGGGAGGAAACAGTTCGAGAAAAATAAGCTTTACGCTATCTGCTTGGAAACATGTGAATTATCACTGTAGATATCATGCGGAGTCAGTGGTCCATTGGGTTTTGTAAGAGCGAAATTGTGAGACTCTAGTGAAGTGTAACAGCACAGGGCTTCAGCGTTAACACAAATACAAAAAGAGGATTACAGACGAGAGCTGCTGGGAAAAAAGGTGACCACTGCATCGATGCAACTAACTGTAGGGACAGTAATGGTGGACTGTCTGAGCTTTGTGGAGTTTATAGGAGCTACAATTACATAGGTTTTCCTCCAAAGCATGGCCTATGTCATAGTACACAGGTAGGCATTTGTGCAAAAGTGTTTTTGCAGAATAACATTAAGAAATTGTTTCAATTCTCAGCATGAAGAAAGATGCTCTCTAACGATCTTGCTTTTGTACAATTTTCTGAGGTATTTAAAGCTGCATTTGCACTAAGACTCAATAGCCAGATTTAACAGCAATTATGTACACAGCATCTGCATTTATTATTATCAAATACATATATTTTGTTGTCTTTTTCATTACATGTTACAGATCAGTTTGGTAGCTAATGCACTACAGGTCTGCTGTAAATTGGCACCACGCCAGTTTTGCTGTAAATTGGTGTGGTGCCAATTTACAGCAGAAACATATAGAACATAGAAATCATGAAATCTTTTGAAGCAGCACAAAAGCAATTTTATCCCCTGCATACCTGCTCCTTGCCTCTGAGACTATTGAGAAATGAATAATCTGAAAATACTTAACTGCATTTGATGTACCGTCGTCTCTCATGTGGAGGGCCTAACCAGTTCCCAGAGGTAGAAATGAGTCCACAAGAAGACAGACAACTGCAACCATCCTTCAATAGCTATTAGAAATGCAGCCATCAATGCGAATGAGAGAAGTGTAGTACACAGCACAAGGCAATGACATCAAAGAGAAGAAAGTAAAAAAAAAAAAAGAAGGAAATAAGAAAAGGAGGTTAGACAAAGAAAAAAGAGAACAAGAGCATCATAGGACGAGGCTACAAGGGTAGGTGTTCCGAGACATGGCAAATGGTTTTGTTGAGATTGGGATGGAGAAGAACATCCATAAAAATAAGTTCATCATAGGAAGTAAAGGTCAAAAAGGCTGTTTGGATTCATACCCTGTTTTGTCATCTGATAAATGTTTGCTTAGAAGTAACCTGACTACTGACTACATGTTGTGTTATATTTATTTGAAATAAGTTTAAGCTTCAACCAAGTGATGTTGAAGCTTTGTGAAATAGTAAAACATTTCTGGCAACATTCCATTTTTAATTATGACCAAAGTGGATATATATATATATATTTTATATATAAAAAGAAAAAAATATATATATATGTATATATATATTTTTTTTTTTTGTTTGTTTTTTGTGGGTCTGGATAATACAATTTCATGCCTAAATAAGAGACTGATTTAAAAAATAGATTAAGTTATGAAGGACAGCTATGTTCATAGTAATTGACTAGATATACAAAAAAAGACAAATTAATAAAGCTTCTGAAAGCACATAGTCTCCACAGAGGATGCATCAATAAACCTCAGAGATCGATTCCTAACACTCAAAGGAAACAGTAAATCTCCAACTGTTGAAAAAAGTCCTTGTATATCACAACCATAATCAAAAGAGAGATAGTGTGAAAACATAATCCATATCAAATAATCCCTTGAGCCAACAACATAAAACGTATTTACAATTTCTGTTGACATTATCACAACATAGGAAGAAATGTAAAAAAAAAAAGTATGCATAGATTAAATACACATCACTTTTGTACTTCCCACGTATATATTGTGATCCATAGACAAATGATTCCCCAAGTCGCTAGATGATAACTTATGTTCTTTATATAAAAAAAATGTTTGTTTTGAAAGAGGCTATGTGGCATAAAGGATCATTATAGCAGCTTTAATTTATTTAGTCCCTTTTTCAAAATGGGTTAAAATATCAACAAAATATCAAACAAAATATAAACAAAAATTATCAACATGTTAATGTAAGTATTAAATAAATTGTCCAAACACAAACCAAAGCACAAAAAAAAGACAAGGGTGAGGTGACAAAATTTATTTTTTGTTTGTTTTTCACAATCCTTCTTCACTGCCTTTTTAAAACAAATACCAAATCTCAGCACAATACAGAAGTTTCCACACGCCACTCCCAAGCCAGGGATTAGCAGTCAACCCCAGTCATTCTCTGTGGAACCCCCCTCTCTTGAAAGTAGCTAACTATCACAGAGTCTGAAAAACTGCAAAGAGAGCAGACTTCAGAGGAAGGTTTGAAATTCCAGCAGTGTTTGAGCTTGTTTATTTGTATGGGTATCTCATTGGCACAGAGGGTAAGAGGGTGCATCTGCTACTGCATCTGCTACTGACTGCATTTGGTGGAATATTCTGTAATACTTTTGACAAGCCAAACTGTTTTTGTAATTGTGTATTTACATCTGTGACCAAAGGATGGTTCATGTTCTCTTTTAGCATCTTCTGTCACTAGGAAGTAGTTGCTACAAAGGGCATGATGAACACTAAAACCATGTCAATTTCAGAGCTGTTGCTGCCCCTAGAGATGAGCCAAAATATGTTACAAATGCAGTTTTGCACCTGTGCAACAATGTTTGTGTTGGACTCTAATTAGAGTCTAACTTCCAACGTATCAGCAGGGTTTCTCTGCAGTTGCTTCAGACAATGGTGCCTGAAAATAAAAGTTACTGGATTTAACTCTAGGTTTCTGACAACATGCTGTGAAGATGCTATAAATCTATAACAATCATATTTTCTATTGCTTCTGCAAAAAATAAACAATTGGAAAAAAAAAAAAAAAAAAACTGTAAAATATCCCTTTAAGCACAAAATTGCCTGTTGTGTTTGGATTGTGCGCAATACTAAAACATTTCATATTTCTTATGCCCACGGCAGCAATGAACTTGAACAAAGCAGTTTGTCTTTTAAATATGACATAGCAAATCAGGCAAAGTTGTTGTCGACACTATCAATGTATACTCACATGAGCATGGTTATAATGTAAGCTGCAGTGTAGGGTACATAGATATCTCATAAGCCGTTTGAGCATTAAGCGGCTTTCATGAGTAAGAAAACAGAATGAGAGGAAAGAGTTTAAAGCTATAATTAAATAAAGGTGGTTAAAAAAACAAAAAAAAAACAAATTGATTTACTGTCTATTTGACACATGGCATGATTTCAGTTATTTTTCATTTCTCTTACTCAATTCAATAGTTATTGCAAGAAATGCATTTAGAGTTAAGTTTTACAAATGGATTTTTTACCCCCTGGGTGGAGTTGTAATGAGAGTTACCAAGCATGAAAGAAAACCAATCTTTCAGCCCTTAAAAAGTAACATGAGGTAAGCAGTCCAGCTCTTTTTTCTTATTTATTTACTTTTTTTTTTTTTTTGCCCAACCTAAATCCACTCTCCTCAAGGTTCACAACATGACTGAGTCAATATAGGTCAGGATGATGTCGATTGCAGCGTTGCACAAGTCAAGGCCTCATTGACTGAATTCTCAAAAATCTCTCTGATGAAAATTTGATGAAAGGTACCCATCTTAATCATTTAACTCTTATTTTACAGTTATCAAAGTTAAAATTGAATATTTTAAATGCAAAATGTTGTTAGAATATGATGTAGTAGTGTTAAAGATTTGTCAAGCATGACTGCATTGTTTGCCACCTCACCCATCATCCAAATTTCCTTCCGGTTTATCATAATTCCTTCCAAACTGCTCATCATAACACATCTCAGCAGACTCTTCTGCTCATATCGCTCATTGCTTGAGGCAATAGGCATGATGAATTCCAAGCCTCTAATGATTTCAGAAGTTGCCAAGAGTTGGCAAATGACACTTTATGCTTATTAGATTGGTTCACGGTTGGTTGATTTTATATCATTATCAAAACTATCTTGTTTGTGGTGGAAGGACTTAATGATTTAACACGTCCTTAGTTGTAAGAGAGGACTCCATTTTTTTTCTTAGTTACAATAGACTACATTAATTTTGCAAATTCAACACAGCAAAAATCAATCTGACTATAAATTATCACTTTGAAACAGTCTGAAAGACAAGCTATCAAACCAGCGGTTATCAGTCTGAAAAATCAGAAAAAAAAATAACCACAGTAAGTATTTTTATAATCATAACTAAGACTTCTTTAACACACTTGATCATCAGTACAAGCTTTTCATGTCCAGGAATGTATACAACCTCAGATACAGTGTCAGTTTAGGAAAATATGTTTGAAAAACATCAAATGAAGAAATGATTAAAGCATGTTCTTATTCCAAAAAAACTGCTAGTTTAGCCACTGTGCATGGTGGTAAGATAGACCTTATCCAGAGTTCATTGTCACCATGTCATGTATTTTAAAACTTTTATTCATTGTCCTGACTGTAAATATAAGAAAGTTCAGGCCTCCTCTCATACACCATATTTGCAATCCACGGACAATCATGTCTCAGTGAAAAAATAAAAAATAAAAAATTCTAGAAACCTCTGATTCACTTTAAAAAGTAATTATTGATCCTTCCAATGATTGCACATTCAAGTATTAGAATTGCACATTCCAATATTTCTGTTTTTTTTTTTAAGTATGTATTGTTAAGTCTATGTTTTTATCTATTTATATGCTTTGGTTTTTCAGTCCAACTCCTACTGCACATAGAAAAAAAATGTCAGTGTGCCATTTAAAGTTCTCAATTATTACATAAAAATGACATAAAACCATGTTATGTATTTCTTTATTTACTTTGGCAGCACAGGAATATTTCCCACATCACACGAGAGTCAAAGTAAAGCTGCTTATCTCCTTATCGGTCTTCTCAAATCTTTTAACTACTTTACCCTCCAAACAGTGTGCCTAAATGAATAAAATACTATCTGTATAATCCGCTGTAATTGCATTCAATATATAAAATTGATTACAGAGATTAAGGAGACATTTACATTTGTTCTTACTAAAAAAGAGAGAGATGGTGCTAGATGAACGCCTGATATCCATTTAATTTTAGATGCCTTCAAGCAGTCTTTTATGCTTCACTTTTACAGTTCATTAAGAGTCACAAAAGACTGTTATGAATGTATGAAGTACAAGCTGCAAGACTAAATTCACTTGACCTGATGTGAGTTTAACCCTAGGCACACAAAGATTTAGGATTCTCTTGAAGAATTGGTGCTTTATTTAGAGACAAGTTGGGCCAACCGAGAAAATGTACATTAATCCCAACAGCAGCGTCTAATTCTCTGTTGTCATCCCTATGATATAAATGAACCAACTCTGGATATAAATTATTAGATACTATATTTTATGACAGGCACCACCCCCCACCCTGCAAGGATTAAGTGGGCATAGAATATGAATGAACGGGTGGATAAATGTTTTATGATCAAGTTCCAGCTGTCTTTGAACAGGAAAACAGTATATTTTATGCTTTCTATGGTCTTGCAGTGCAAATATGAATCTCAAAATGTTCTTTAAAAATCATAGAGTTGGTTTGTCTCGCTTTAGTTTTTGTCGACAAAGATATCACACTGATGGAGGACCGATACATCTCAAGAGATTATTTGTATGAGATATGCCTTTAATATACAGCTGTAATGTAAAGTTAGGATGACCATTGGCTGCAATACTGCCAATGGAAACCACACATCTGGATTGTGAATATCACTGCAATAATATAAGCTGATTAATTGTGATAGTTTTGACCATGCCTTCAAAATAAGCCTGATCAAAACCTATGTTATTTAGTCCCATCAGGTAATTTTTATTTTTTAACAAAATTATATGAATCACATCTGAAGAGTTTTGAAAACTGTCAGCAGCCTCCAGTTGTTATTGCAGAAATAAACTGTCTTTAAGCATGAAGATAAATTAAAATGAGTGGTTGATACTTGTTTCAACCTTTAGGGGTGCTCAGACTCAAGAGAGCAGCCGACAAGCCGCTTGATGGAGTTTTATGAACTATGTTACAAATTGTTTCATCTTTTCCAGCTTTCTTCCAATCTAAATAAACTGCTCTAAATAAAGGTCTCTAAATATCAATTAATTTATCATGAATGTTTTTTTTAACTGTTGACCAAAGCAGACAGCAAATTAAATTAAATGCATAGGCAACCACACAACTAGGTTTGAGCTGAATAGGAAGAATAAATATATACTGAAAAGAAATGATAAAAAATCATCATGATCAGGTGATACAAACAATGTCACACTGTTAACTACAAAATACTTAAAGATATCTTCAAGGGGAAATATTATGTATTTTCCAGGCACATAGTGCCATTTTACAGCTCAGTCAAGTACCTATGTTACCTGCAGTTGTAATAAAGATGCTATTTATATCAAATATGAAGAAATTTACTTTGTAATTTATTGCCTTAAAATTGGGACTGTCTCTTTAAAAAGCCATGTCAGAGCACCCAGGTGTTTTGCACAGCAGCTCCACTAAATACGAAATAGTATCTTTGAGATGTGGTGCAATCAGAGATTTGCATCACTGAAGTGCAGCTGACAAATCTGCAGCAACTGCATGACGCTACTTTGTCAAGGTTGACTAAAATCTCAGAGAAATATTTCTAGAACCTTGTTTGATCTATCTCACAAAGAATTAAAGCAGCTCTGAAGGCCAAAAAGAACTACCATGTTTTATCGAATAAAGTGGCTGGTGAGGATAAATTGGTCTAGATAGACAGATAATCTTTTGTTCACTTCTGAGAATTGTTTTTGTCTTCCATGTAAGTTACTTCGACCTGAGCTTCTAAAGTTTTTCTGTTGCACCAAGTGAAATGTCTAATTTCCTTCAAAACACTTTCCACGGCCTAATGCTGACGTCTGCATTGACTTCAAGGTGTAGTTTATAAAATATTGCTAAATTGCTTCTCAGTTCTAATTATTATTGATGTTTTTTACAAAGTTCCTAAAAAATATCCAGGTTTGGTTTCTTTTTCCCTTGACAGTCTGTTCAATTACTGAATAAACGGGTACAATACAAAGCGCATTTGAATAAAATAGTCATCAAATAGCTGCTATTTGATGGCCTCACTGCAAGGCAGGAGATATAATCTGAACCACCAAAGAACGTCCTGACCTTAATGCTAAAAACAGCATGAGCGCAAAACTTGCTCCCTTTGCTGATGTATTTTTCTTGATACAGGCTTTTGTGGAGGATCAACTATGAAACTGTGCTGACGTCAGTCAATAGCTTTAGTTGAAGTCATTAGAGTGGGCATCTCAGCAATACATTCAGTGGAAAGTTCCATTCAGTTCAGAGGTACTCGAATAATCAACAGGGGTTGCTCAACAGGGTTCTGCTCAACTTCACCTTTTGGGTTGAAGAATAAGCTCTGAGGTCACAGTTCAGATGTTGAGACAGTCAAGACTACATCTATATGAATAAAAGGGCACAATAGGTTGTTGTTCAGTAGCAATAATGGCAGCTCCAAAGTAGGTGTGGATGTTGCTATAGCATCAGGTTCATCATGTATGTTAGAAACCTGCGTAGATGCTTTTATTGTAAGCCACAAATAGCAATAGACAAGCATGTATTGGATACAAAAATGAATTTGCTGTACTCTCACTTCCAGAAAGATGAGATTTTTACCTACTAGTGTAAATAAAGGCAAACGGATGCTTATTTCCTAAAAATCAGATGCTTGCTGATTTATCTGTTTTAAATGCGATAGCCCTTTTCAAAAAGGTTGCCAAGGAACAAAGAGTTGTTTTAGATTAAAAACCTGCATGACTAATATAATTACATGTACAAACCCTATTGTTTTCTGTATTGTTTCTCAGATTGATGTTCCATCCGCGCTGTTTCTCCCCTTTAAGAAAGGTTGATAGCATGCAAATATAAATATGAGATTATAATTTCTAATTAAGGCTTTGAATGACAATGTTGGAACATATTTTGATTACTTACATAATAAATGATTAACCTGTAGTTAAAAACCTTGTGTAATTATAAAATGTCTTATTTTTGTAGACTCCAGTGATCCTTTATTCACAATTTGCATTTATTTATACATATTTTAATGCCGCGTATATTGATATATTTTAATGTAGCATTAAGTAGTTGGGTTAGATTTATGTTCTTGCATTCAAACTGCAGAATGGAAACTTATGAGTGATAAGTGAAGGAAATTAGATCTGCCAAAAATAACAAAATTTAAATCTATAAAAAATGGTAGATAAATTACAGCAAGAGATAAGGATTTCCAGCTTTAATTGTCATATATAACATCAAAAGTCTTACTTTAGTGAACTTCTCATAATTTAATGTAAAAAAATATCAGGAGGTGTCAAATTACATGCCACAACATTCTAATTGAAAGTAGAAAGCATGGATTACAAACAACACACCAAAAAATGACTTATGTCTCCCAAGATGCAAACACACCCAAACTCTTCTTCTCTTGTTCAAATTCACCCATTTTTTTATTTATGACAACTTGTAGAAGGAACACTACATGCAAAATTTGCACACAGTAAATTTTTAAAGAGAGTTCAAAAAATATGTGGGACATTTGCAAAAACAGAAAAGATGACGAGTCAGTTAACCCACAAAAATAGACCATGTGGACTATTCAATGTTATTAAAGATGAAAATAAAAATTAAAAAAAACGGATACAAATATTTAAAGCAATAACTAAATTGGAGTTGTCTCAATAACCATCACTTAAAATGATAAATGACAACCCAACGCTATGCTTTTCATTAGCATTTTCTTGACTGATAATCAGTGTTCCCTAAAGTAAAGTGAACATGTAGACTTTGATCGGTCACATCCGTTGGAGCAAATTTTACCCTAATGGTAATGGGTCAACACGTAGGCTACAACCTTTCAATTTATGACCCCACTTTTAAGTACAAAGTTCCTGAGTACCTAAAACAGCTTCAGCATTTCTACAATGGTTGCCATGGTGACAATGGCTTTTAGAGGACCCATGCAGGGAAGATAGCTTTGGTGTAATAAATTGGATTATTGTTTGCTGTTAGATCCAAGCTCCATTAATATTGTTTGCCCCAAGTATTAACGCCGTCTCCCAGCAAGCCTTAGCATCCTGCTATTATTGCATTTACTCCGCCTTGCAAGCAGCAATTCCTGTTGTTCCATGCTCATGTTTAGATAAAGCAGATAATCTAATCAGAATACATTCTGCAAGAATTTATCTATTCTGACAGCTCAAGGTTAGAACTGGCACAGTCTAACTATTCAAGGGTGGTAAAAGGAAAATTGCATTTTTTTTAAAGTTCAACCACCTCCCTGGAGAATGACACTTGAAACAAACACTCAAAAAGCATGACTTCAAAGACAGTATTAAAAAAAAAGCTATTTATGTATTGGAGACAACAACCCATCCACACAGCTGGAGTACACAGAGACAAAATGCAAATATATAAAGACCATATTGCCATGAAAACTATTAAGAAAAACTGAGGTATTGTGACTGCAGCAATGAGTCTGGCCACTATTCTCAAAATAATTGTTCCAGTAAACAGTTCCTTTTAAGTTCTTTTTATTAAACTATTTGTTTTAAGATTTAAAAATAATAATAATAAATAAAATTGCTAAAGATCCCCTTTACTTCAGAGCTCTGATGGCATGGCTTAAAGGACAGTTTCAAAACAAAACAATTTCCCCCTAAAATAGGTCACTAAAGCAGAGAGGGTGCCTATATTATATTCAGGGATTACCAAGTAAGAGGTATTCACCAAATTTCAATACCAAACTAGGTCATGACAACATACACCAGGATTAGAGAAATCCATATGAAACAGAAATTACTTTGTGAGATTTTCATCTGTGTTGAGATTATCATCTTTACTGTTTGGTATTTATACTTCCAATTTACTGCACAATCAAGAAAAGATAAAAATAGACAATTGTGTTTGTATGCTCCCTTTGGGGATCATAATATCTGCACACCTCATCCCTACAATCTCCCTTGCCACCATAGGAGCTCAAATATTTGATGTATTTTTTAAGGACTATGTCAATACTATGAATACAAGTCTTGAGAGGATTCATCTCTGGAAATCAATTTCCAATCCAACAGTTAAAGTATCTTCTTTTTATTATTTTCATTTTTTTTTTAAAATCCATGTCATCTGAACTAATTCAAAGGAGCCATCTGCCATATTTTTCTACTCACCAACTAAATGTTAACTGAGTTGTACAATAAATAAATACATTAATAATATTGTGAACACTAACTCTTTCCACCCACACAAGCACATAGCCTCAAGGACCAAAAGTGGGCATGAATCAAAATCCCAAATGTATAATCCTACGAATAGAAAATTCACTTCAAAGTCCTATTTCATCCATCCAAGATTCATACACTCATGTCTGCACTACTACAGTCAGGCCCCTCAGGTACTAGTTTTAGGGTCAATGTGCTGATAAAACCAGCTAATGATGCCTTCAAAGACCACTAGGCCTGCAGAGGCTGACCACAGGAGATTCGGCTTTTATTTCAATATTTATAAATATATATGAGAGCACTTATTTATTAATTTAACCCCTGCACCTAAGCTTAATTCTTTACTCTTTTCATTTAATATTCATAAGTGAACTCTGTTCAGCCTGTGTGTGGATTTTGTTTGGCAGTTCTCAGGAGCCCCTGTTCAACCAAGGATCACTAACCGTGTTGAGTTTGTTTGTGTGCGTGTGTGAAAGCACATATTAATGTGAGTCTTTAGATGGGAAACGACCCTGAATAAATATTGAAGTCAGGGAGGTTTTTTTTTTTTAAAGCACCAAAGAGTTATTTACCAAAGAGCTTTACCAGGAGAATTAGAAAATCAGCTATAATCACTAAGACCTCCACCATAGATAAAGGGTTATAGTTGATTAATTACTCAAATGAAGTCAGTTATGAGTAGCATTCAAACACAAGTGCCTCTCAAAGGTGTTCAAAGAACACTCAACCTAAAATAAAAACAAAAAAAGAAACACATAAGAGCAGCTGCTGAACACTTTTGTAACATAAAAACATCAAAATGTGTTACAAAAGCAATAAAAGCAAAAAACTAGCATCATGAAGTAGTAAAGGAAGGCTTTTTTTTTTTTTAAGTGTTAAGTTTTGCACTTAATACAGAGTTTTTAAATTCCATTGCCAGACTTTGCAGGTTGTTGGTAAACCTGCTGTCTGGAAGCAAGTTGTAGTAGAAGCAATTAACTCTCCATGTTGGACCAGGTCATTTGGGCATCCGTCTAATCTACCCTTACTGTCAGTGTTAATAGATTGAGTCAGCTGTGGCTCAATAGGACAAGTTTCTTCTTGTCGGTCACCGAGTCACCCCACATGCCAAAGCGGTGATGATCAAGAAAGTGAACCTGACCTTGCTCATAATTTGCACAAGTTACTGAATGTTTGTAGTTAAAATGTAATTTTAATGTGATTTGTCAGGAGAAATAAAGTTAATGAGAGTTTTTTTACATAACTTGTATTTGTTCCAGGGCAATGACAGAATGTGCAGTCTTTGAAACGCTGCATCAGGACATATTCTGTCAATTTTAAGTTTTGCAATATTTTGTAGTTAAAAGGTTAATCTGGACACTTGCTAAAAAAAAAGATAGATCTAAATTTTAAAATATGATGCCAATATACCTAACATCAGTACAACCAGCAAAAAGCAAACAAATAAATACATAAAAAATGCCATGGAAAAATGTGTACTATAAAAACCTTTATCTCTAAAGCTTCTTGTGTAGTTAGTAATTTAGCGACTCTTTTCTTTCTTTTTATTGCTCGACTATGTGGTGGGTTATTAGTTTTGGTTTCACCTAGACATCTGTTTATTATCAACCCCCTAGTTTACTTGACTTCCATAGATGTATGTATTTTACAGGTTTTTGAAAAATAAAGTCTCTGAAATGTGAACATGACATGACTATTTATTTTCTTGATCCATTGTTTGTTTAACCCATTTATCCATAAAGCATTTTAAGCTTCACGGTTAAAAGTTTTGGTTTGCGAGAGGCAACAGGAACGATTGAACCATCTCAGAGATTTGGTAAAAAGGAAAAAGTTGTTACATTTTTCAAAGCTTTTCAGTGTCAGTTTTAATCTTCAACAGCTTTAGTACACAGCAAAAGAAAATTATGAGTGAAGTGTTTGGGTCAGTACATGACCCAAACCTACATGACTAGTAGCCCAGCATTTGCAAACAAAGCGTCACCAGCTTTTTTCTAACCTGTTAAACAAGACTTTGGCATTTATGGTGCACTGTTGGTCTTGTTTTAATCTAATTTCAGTTTTCAGCTATGGCCATTTTATGTTTTGTTAGGGACATTGCAAACTTACAGCAAGCAAAGATTTAGTCTATGCATCATGGCCTCTGTATCCAAAGTCAGTATATCCTGAAGCTGGATAGAGGCTTCCTAACAAATATGATTTTTAAGCAAATAGACCAATGTATTGATAAATTCCAGGACATCACCTGCTGGCTTCAAGCTTATGAAGAATGAGCAACTGTACGTATTTTATTGTGTCCTTAGTGTTCTGGCCATATAAACTAAACAAGTTTCACAAAATTATATCGTAATATAATTCAGAGATAACCAAGAAATATGCACTTCATGATTTTTGTGTGTGAATGTTGCGATATAAAATTACTTAACCACCTATCAAGCATAACCAGGAGAGCACACAAGTTTCTCTCCAGTAAACAATGAAGCCGGCTTTTGTAATACTGAGTATGCAAATGAGGAATAAAGTTTATTTATATTTCTACTTTAAGATTATTTCATAGAGGAGTGATGGGAAAAATACATAATAGAAAGTGAGTGAAAGAACAAGCAAAACCAAATCAGTTTTTATCAAAAGCTAAAAAATAATAATCATCTTAATCCAGATCAAATGCCAAAATCTTAAATCCAAATTTACAGTGCTTGTGTGCATGTGTGGGTAGTCACAGTACAAAATAAATAAATAAATCTGTGCTGCTGAATTGTCAGTTTTTGAGCAACTTAAACAGTGAAGAATAATAAGGGTTGCTGAAGCAGTAAGAACAGGGATGTTTCACCGATTTGGTTTTCAGTTATTTTTCGTAGCTGATGCATTTTTTTTCTCTCACTCTCATTGCTTTTAGCTTTTTTTTTGTTGTTGTTTTTTTGCTTGCTCTATTTGTTTTTGATGAGGATTCCCCATGATAATTTTCACACACTGTATTTCCCAGGGTGCACAGTGTGTGGCTGTTGTAAAGTGACAAGGAGTGTAAAGCTGGTAAAGTGGTTAGCAATAGAAAACCATTTGAGCATTTTAAAGGGTGACTGGGCACTGAGAGGAGACAACATGACTGAAAGAGATAATGTGATCACAGCCACTGCAAGCATTTAAAACATTTGAGAGGACCTTCCGGCAGTATGGCAATGTATGTAAGATATCTTTGCTAAAAGAAAATCATCTTTGAAGAATATTCAAAATGAAAAATCCAATGAGACATAACATAGTGCGAGACACATTGATTTCCTCATAGCAAATAGAGCTTCAGTTCGCACCACTATCACAACGACTGCAGCAGCTTAACATTGACAAGCTATTAATCACTGTAAACTAAAAAGTCACCAAGATCACTTAGTTTGGATCAGGTTTACTACCGACTCTGACTTCACGAAGTAGCAGTGGAGTCACAAATCCATATTAATATGCAGTTCCTTGTTGCACACAATTGATATCCAGGTTTAGCCATTGTCCTTCACCCGTTGTATCTACAAAAAGAAGCGCCTAAAAACAGCAGAAGTACATTTTAAATTCAAAATGGCCATGGTTTAGAAGCACCCCACTGCCTTCAAAGTGCAACTGCATTCTAAACAAGAGAAAGCTCTCACGAATTTAGAACAACCCCCTAGGAAGGTTTCATATTATCACATTTTAATGTGACTGCAATTGAGGCAAACTTTCTCTTTAAAAAAAACAACAACAACAAAACACATTTATCACTTCTGCATTCGTTTTGCGTTTTTGGTAAACAGAAGAAGAGAGACAAAGGGAAAATCATCCCCACTATAAATTGCGCAAGAAGCATACAACACCATATTGTGTGTAACATCTTACGCACATATCCTGTGAAATGGGCACTTTGGTGTGATGACAAACTGGTTTCGTTTTACAGCTAGATACTTAAAGAGGAACTGTGCAAAGGTGGAAAATAAGGTCAACGTGTACATTTCCCAAGAGAGCAATTTACCATTTCTTATTTTCACAGCTCCAGTTAACAGCTTTTTACCAATTAGTAAAATCAAACCTGTCCTGACAAAAGCCCATGTGGTTATATGTGTCAGGAACAGCCACTTATTGCTAAAACAATAATTAGAATAAGTTTAGGAAATAAGAGGAGATTTCAAAACTGAAAACAGAGGCGTTGAGGTCTATTGTCTTTTTGTTGTTCTTAATTTTAAATGTCCAATTATTAAGAATGGGGCAAAACATAATTTTTAGCTGCATGTAATTATTTTCATGATACATGCTTTGAGATACTATTACACCATCTCCTGTGACCTCCCCAATGATACTTTTGGTATGATGTCATATATTTAAGGATCAACTTACCATTTGAGAATAAAATGTCAGTGGTCAGTCAGTCCCACAACTGGTCATGAAACTGTGAACTGAATTTGTTTGTACACATGTGGCATACAGGGGCAAGTAAAATATAATGGGTCCCTATTGCAACATATAAATTAATAATGTGGTGCTATTGCACATGTATATACATGAAATTTGAGTGATTCTGCATCCACATGTGGCAGAATATTTTATTACTCTATTTTCCGCACTATAAGGTGCACCTAAAAGCCTTCAATTTCCTAAAAAGCTGACAGAGCCCCTTATAATCCGGTGTGCCTTATATATGGACCAATATTGAGCAACAGCAGGTCTAGCAACTACGGTAAGCAGCCGCCGACTTTATTTTTGCCCGTAGAAGAAGAAGCACGCGTTGCATGCTGGGATAGTTGTCAGAACGCTGGTTTGTAATCTATTAATAAAGTTTGACTGACCTATCGACCTACCGACCGTCTAGAATCAGGTCGTCTGCAAGTCATTTACCACCACGTTCTCCACGAAAATGCTGTGCGCGAACGGAGAGGGGTGACCATCGTCCGGCCACGCCCCGGCCCAGTCGCGGAAGGCTCTCCTAGCCAACCGGTCGGACTGTTTTGTTGACATTCGCTTTAGTGCAGCTCCATCTAGTGGATGCATAACGTAACTCCAGCCTCTACTGTAGCGTCTACTCTATGCGCCTTATAATGCGGTGCACCTTATATATGAAAAAAGTTTTAAAATAGGCCATTCATTGAAGGTGTGGCTTATAATCTGGTGCACCTTATAGTGCAGAAAACACGGTATGTTAAAAAGTATGTGACAGGTTGACTGATTTGGGGTTCAGATTCTGCATACTACTGTTAAATACGTTGGAACCTAACACTAGATCATTTTTTTGCCCTCTGGCATTTTGTCTTACTCCATTGGAAAGGCAGATGTGCAATAGTGCGACAAAGGCTTAACATTAAGTCCAAAACTTGTGCACTTGATCTTATTCACAGTTTTCTATGTTTGGGCTACGCCTTTTAAACATCCTCTTATGAGCATGCAGCTGTAATTTGGGTGTTTACTTCCAGGATTATTAATCTAAAGGCACAGGTCAAAGCTAATGTTGCCCAAAGCTAAAATGTTGTATTTATGAGAGTGCCTGGAATAGCAAATGGCTTAACATTTTAATAACTTAATACACAACAAAACAGTAAAAGAGGAACTGCACCAAGCAGCTATTAATTCAATCCAAAAAAAAAACATAGAAAATGAGCAGTAAGTCCTTGAGGCAAAGATAAACTTCACAGCTCTATGTAGAAATGGAGTCTTGACTGAAGTTCAGTCTGGAAGACTCTAGTCGCACCTGCCTCATCAATCAGCGCCCGCCTCTCTGCAACCTGGACCTATCGGCGCGGACCAAGCCTCGCTCCAGCCAATCATCGTTTGGGCTTCAGTTCAAAAGGACCTTTACCCATAGCCTCCTCTGCTCACCAGCTGCGATCAACCCACCTCCACCCCATCTCCACCTTCTGCTCCCGGCTCTCAGGCCTCATCTTCCTCCGACCGCCGCCACCAGTACAGGCCCCAGGGGTCTACATTCCTATGCTGCATCAGGAATGTTCATCGAACTCATCGAAGTCCAGCTCGATGTCCCCGGCCGGGGCCTGAACGCCAAAGGACTTTTTATTTTCATGTTCATTTTGTCATTAAACTCTTCTAATCGCCTTCTTTCTCTGTTTGAGTCTCTCCAGATTGAAATAACAGATGGACTTTTTCTATAAAAAAATAAAATAAAATAAAAACTCTTGCCGTGAAAAGATTCAGGAACAATAAAGTTGTACTCAGGCATGTTAGCATATGGAATCCATTTTAAAATCTGTAGGAAGATCCTTTTGTGGTTACTTTCTACCTCTCCCTAGTATATAGCTGAGCAAATATTTTCTAAGAAAGCCATAGCCATCATTCAAGAGGTTCCGGTCTTTCATGAAATCCTCACACTAACCTGATGAGATGGCTTAAATAATTCAGAATTCAGCTCAATAATTGCAAATTATTGAGATGAATTGTGCAATTGTTCAGATACAGTAATACACAAAGGGTGAAACTGGAAAACATTGACTATTATTCTCAAAAGAGAAAATCCAAATTCTACGTTTTCACACTAACTGACAAGTTTGCCACATTTATACAGAAATGGACAAGAGGAGCAAATAAAAGTTCACCTTATGTATTCAAGTTACTTTTCAGAGCGTGATGATTCCTAGGAACAAACCAACTGCTGTCTGCTATAAAGAGAACCCACACACTACAGAGCGAATGAGAACAACCTTCTGGCTATCAGCTGTGCATTAAGGATAACAGGGAACATTATTTTCCAATATTACTACTGGGTAATTAAATAAAAGAACAATTAATAGAGTTTTGGCTTTCAATACCTCCACCACCTACTAAGCAAATCATTCTGCAAACAGTGTTAAGCAAGCTGTTCTAGTTTGTTTCCCCAATGTCTCCAATAAACAAAGAAGGAAAGGCGGGATTTCAGTCATGCAATTTAGGATTCATGACTGGAACTAGTTGCACAGAGGCTTCATATTTGTGAAATAAATTAAAATCTGGAAGTGTGCTGAGCTATAGGTCACTGATAATTAGGGGAGTAATTGCTATGTCACCCTGCAATCTGGCTGAAAGACTGTACACCACATTAATAAGGCATCATGTTAACTTTCTTCATACAACAAAAGGTATTCTGTCTTTCTCAGAAAAAGTACAATGTCAGGAGGGATGTGGGATCTCTGCAATAGCTGCTGATAGAAATTCAGGGTTTCAAGCATTTTTTATACAGACAGCAAAAAAGAATTATGCAGTTTCAGGACTCCTGAAGCTTTCAAAGACTATGCACTTTTCTGACCACGGTTTCCCCCCCATCCCCCTATTCATAGAGGTAAATTTGTATCCAAGTACCTGGCCTTCTTACTAATGTCCCTCCTTGTCAGAGACAAAGGAGTTATAAGACTGGAGGATTTGGCAGGCTCTACCACTTGCAGCCATTATTTCAACCCATCCATCTAAGTAGGATAATAGAGTGTCCTTGCCTTTCAACGCCTAGAGGAGTGACCAGTTATCACAAACCACCAGCTCTGTTGTTAATAAAACACGGGATGGGAGGATCATGCTCGGGATAAAAAGGAATGGGGATAGAGGGAAGGGCAGAGGAGAAATGGGTCTGTGCTATTCTGACAGACGCCTTGCAAAGGTGAAGTTGATCACAATCAGCAGCCAGTTGCCAAGCTGGCAGGGGTTCTCTTTTAACATCTTAGCTTTAGTTGCTGTGAAGATAAATTTAGCCCCATCGCATCTCTCTCTAGACCGCGGAGAGGGGTGGAGAAGTGAGAAGAGGGGGAGATGAGAAGAATTGGAGTGGAGAGGTGGGGCAAGCAGTGTTAGGCTGATCTAGCTAATGGCCAAGCTGACCTTCATAGAAAGTCAAATGGTACGAACAGGGAGTAGTGTGTCATACAAAGCCACTACAGTTTAATCAAGGCTTTTTCCATTATGCTTGACCTCTCTATGAGTTTCATCAAGTAGTTGAAATGTCATTGATTGCTTAGAATGTGTGTGGAAAGCAAGTATCATGCAGGATAAAACAAGTGAAGAACAAATAAAAAGGAGAAAAGGTGTTTTGTTTTTGTGCCTGATTTATCTAGTAAGAAAAAAAAAACATTGAAAACTAGTGTAGCATATTATGACCCAAGTGTCTGTAATTATAAATTGGGTATTGATGTTTTGGTTGCAAACAGACTTAGTAAAGCATAATAACATATAGTAGCAATAGCCCTGAATTTTAGAACAGATTCAGTTTCATACGAAGCAATATTGCCTCCATTCTCTTGTCTGCCATCTGATTTTTTTATCATTTCTTTCCACTCTGCAGTCCACAGCACATTTCCTTGCTGTTCCTGATTGAGATATGGTCTCAGAAGCTTACAATGACACTGCACTTCTCCTAGGAATACAGTTTAATCTTACCCTAAAGTTTCTTTGTCAACGGCAACTGTAGCTACGCAGTATTTTCAAAACCTGCGATGGAAAAAAAGCCCTTTATTGTTGCAAATAACAGTTCTGTACCAATACTATTTAAGTCAAGAATGCAAATTTTATTCTACATGAATGACAGAAAAAAAAAAAGGAAAAAAAAACAGTCCGCTGCTTTTTGTGCAACAATCCACTATTTGAAGATCAAGGAGAGTTTTTAGACGTTGAGGTTTGAAATCAACAAAATATAATAATACAAGGTAAACTTATAACGATCTGGAGATTTCTGAGATTCCTTGGGCTCTATTTTGTCCACAGAGTTGTTTCAAAGATTTTAGTTTTTTTATTTTTATGTGCACCTTGTCTTTCTGAAGGAGGTTGTGGCTGCCACAGAGTGCTGTTGCCATGGCAGGCTAGTTTTTGATCTGCAATACTCTTAAGGTGGGATGTCCTGTTAAAGTAACATCAGCATGAAGATTCAGGGCTTGTAAGCAAAGAAACTGCATGAAAGACTATCAATACTGCTTATTTAAACTGTTGATTTTAATAATGTGGCTGAAAAAAGTTAGTAAAGCACATGTATCCAAAACCCAAATATGCTGGGAAAACACCAAGAAAGCAAATTAAAAAACTGTTAAGAATCCATCTGGTCTGTTGTTCTGTATACAGACCATAAATAGAAACTTGCTGGAAAAATCTGACAATTTCCTTTCCTCTAAATATACAAAAGCCTTCCTATCTGATGCCATTGTATTGATGTTTTTCTCAAACATTTTCTAGCTATATATAAAGATATACTCAATAACTTATATTATTGAATCGTAACTCAATTCTGTAAGTAACAAAACTCATATAGATTAATTACAAAAAGTCATATTTTTAAACCCTCCATTTCTGTCAATTGTGATGATTTTTAGCTTGTAGTCAATAAAGACACAATATTTAATTTCTTAGAAAATTAGAATTTTATCAGGCCATTAAGAATAATAATACACAAGTGTGGTCTTAATTAGAAGTATGTTTCATATCTGATAAAAACAGTTAAGCCTTCATTTAATTATAATGAAATTTAAAGTTACATTTTCAAGTGTTTCAAAAAAAGCGGATCAGTGGAAGGAGTATCAACTTTGTATGAAATCTTTCTTGATACATATGCTACACAGAGATACAGCCCATTCACTGCCATGATTTTATAAATTGCATCTTCCAAAGTGGTGTTACTGCAGCATTATTGGATATTCTATTTCCAAAGCTCCTAAACTCTCCTCTCTAATATCAGTTCATGGCCAAACAGGATTTAGCACTTGAGTGTATTTCAAAAGTCTAAAGATTCTGAGCATTAAAAGCACCAAGCATGTATAGCAGTTTGCTAATGTGATTTTCCAGTATGGTCAATAAGTACATTTCAAACGAATACATTTAGACATTGTATAAACCTTGTAAACTGTGTCCAGAGTTAGTTCATTTTCAACCTCTTTTTTTTTTTTTAGTCTGGGCTAAGTATAAAAAAGATTCTTTGTACTTCAAATAACTATTCTGTCTGTTAAAAAAGTTCAGATTTTTCAAGTATATTTCATACAAACAGCAAAAAGAATTACACCTTTTCAGGACTCCGGAAGCTGTCAGAGAATATGCACATTTCTGCATAAATTAACAGTTAACAACTCTGTACCAGGAAGTGCTAACTGTTAGTTACCACTGCTAAAGCAATTGCTACGCTGATAAATAGCTCACCATGTAAGCGAGTTAATCTAAAAATATATTTTTTGTTGGTCTAAAAGGGAAAAAACGAAGCATATTTTCTGAAACAGTGAGTTATGTTACATTAATATGCCAATCTGGCATATTTTATGCATCAAGGAGGGCTGAGTTTACTATCTACTTGTTGTTTTTTTGTTTCTCTTCAAGTAGCATTCACTTGAATTTTGTAAGATTGTTATATAACAGAGGCGACTGTGACTAAGTGATAGAGAATATTCTTGCAATCGGACAGTTGTAGGTTTGAGTCAAGCTTCCTCCCATCATTAGTATCAAACATGTCTGTGTGAATGCGACTGCGTGAATATGTCTGTAGTGTAAAGTGCTTTAAGTGGTCAGTATGACTGGAAAGGTGCAATATAAATTCAGATCATATACCATACCTTGTGTAACTACACTGAACATCACAATATGAAGGCTACAGTATCAGAAATACAGAGAGTTGATAGTGGAAACTTATTTACCCAAAGGTGCCTTTTGTCGTACACTAGTAAAATCCCAAAAACAGTTGTACACAGTGGTATGACAGATATTTGAAGATTACCCCTGGCATAAACAAGATTAAACTAGATAGCATCTTCCAAACAATATAAAGTGCAAATAGATAAATCAATGCCATAAACCTTGAAGAGATGAGATTTTTCTTCTCGATTCTTGTTAATTTGTTTATAGCTTCTTTTTTTTTATCCTCACCTGCAAGTCAGTTCTTTTGTATGAATTTTACAATAATAATTAAATTCCCAGTTATCTACTCATCATGCATATAGAGTAAATGGCAATAAGCGCATTGATTTCTAGGAGTACGGGGACCACAAACTGAAAAACATCCAATAAATCAATGGGACATATGCAGTCCATGAGGTGACTTTTCCAGTTTATTGTTTTTTTTACCTGCTGCAGAACTGAAGAACTACAGTTCGGATGCAGTTAGTTTCTTGTGTGTCATGACTGGTGTTCACAATAAGCACAACCAACCTATTCTTCTCCACGCAATTTGGAATAAACTATTAATGAAGGAAGGTGTCTCTCTGTGCCCAAGGACTGCTCAACAATCAGCCCAAGGACTCGCTGCATATAGGATGGGATAATTTCCGCCAGCTGTGCCTTTTCACGTTAGCTCCTGCTCCTCTCCCAACCACTCCTCCCCATGCAACAACTCCCTGATGCACTCGGAATGACAGAGGAAAGAAAATTATCGAACACCAATACAATAAAGCTGTCTGGTAACTTAATAGGCTGCTGAGTAGGGGCAGCGTGGCCATCTTGCTTTGAGGCGATAATGAGAGTCATCATTCCCTCATGGGCTAAAAGAAAACGGCCTGTGTGAGAGGACATGCATTTATCTGAGCACGCATGCGTATGTTTGGCTGTGAAGCTTTTTGGTCCGGTGAGGCCCAATAAACACTCACTACCGTGCTGCAACAAAGCCAGCGGGATATTTTGCTGAATTCAGCTGAAAGGAATTCTGTGAGAAATTCTGTTCACTAAATCAGGCTAACGTCTGTATAATGTTGCTGTAAGCTTCAGGGAGACACAAAGCATGCACTGTCCTATTTATCTTATTACAGGTCCCTGAACCAGTTCCACATGTGAGGAAAAACATCCCAGATTAATAAAACAAAAAAACTGCGTTGTAATGGAGGTGAAAGAAAGATTTACCAGGATTACTGAAATAATAATAGAAGGTGCTGTAATTTGTTTCTAGTGACAAGGATTTTTGTTAGAGCTGGACTTTTACTCGTGAAAGCATTCATTTTTCAAACTCTACGATAAAACGTTCTTCTTCCTGTTTACTTAAGTCACCAGTCGTAGTTCTATTTAAATAAGTATTATGTGATATTAATATCAGAAATATTCTAATATGTTGCACCTCTGTCACTTGACTTGAGACATTTGTGCATGATACCTGCACTACAATAAGCTGCACTTTATGTTTCCCTCGTATGAACATTATGGGTTCCTTTAGTCAGTTTTTTATATCAAGAAAAAGTTATTCTAATTTAGACAAAATTAATGTAAGATTACATGGCTGGCAGAAGATGCCGGCTAAGATCCAAAGACTTTACGCATTTGCTGTCATTTGCGTATCGTATAAAGATAAGTAGCAAACAATACATGTTGTTTGCTACTTTCATGTGAAAAAAATGCTAGTCCTTATTTTACTCTACATTTTCTGCCCTCAGTGACTGACAAATCTATCAAAGTCTTAGAAATGTTTACAGCAGCTAAGGAAATTCTGACCTGTTGACAGTGCTGATGCCAGCTAGCACAGTAAAATCACTGCATGACACAGTGGTGTGGCCGGTGGCATCAAGGGAATGTGGGTGAGATGGAACTGCTTTGTGTTTACACCATTGCCTCGTTAGCTTTTCCCTGTTTGCTGATAGTGGACCCAGGGGGACACAACAAGCATTAAATATTTAATGGAAAGAAAACTGAGGGTTCAATGCTTGTGAACATTACTGCTTCATGAAAAATAAATATATGCAAATGTTTTCTCAGCTGTATATTTAGGAAATGCAGATATAAAAGTTTTCAGTGTTTTCATAAAGTACAAAAAGTTTAAACTGTGTTAATTCTTTGACATTTTTCCTCAGTGATGAAAAAGTTCATTTTAAGACACTACCTTTTATTCTGTAACAAACTAATGTACTAATCTTGAATGTATTTAAATGTATTTAAAGTGTGAAGTAAAGAAAGTAAGCTTTCATTTGACAAAAAAGGTAGAGTACAATCATTAAGCACTGTTGATTTACTATAGATCTGGAACAGTCCAACTGCAGTATATTTTCTCCTGTGTTGTAACTTTGCAGCCTATAATTCTTGTATTATTTTCGTAGATTGAACATGCATGTTTCCATTTACTAGTAACTTGAGGCTGGCATACCTGAAGTTCTTCAAGGTGGAACGATAAAGGACATTTCTATCCCATCCACCTTATAACTAACCAAACGATCCTGTAAATGTACTATGTAAACTAAGAAATAGATAGCTAATCAGAAAAGATCCCATAAATGTAATTAATGGTTTGCTGTGTTTTGTTTTTTTTCCTCCCACTCATTTCATTTAATTCTAAATGAGAAAATTAAACAAGCAGTTCTTTGTTGTTTCAGAATGTTTTGGCTGAGAAACAAAAGTGGCATAAAAAATTACAATGATCACAGTATTTTATTCAAACTTGTTTTGCAAATGTGACCAGATTTTTAGTACTTCTTTCTTGTGAGATGCTTGCAGACCTTAAAATTATATGGCGCCTACAGTTACTGTTCAGCTGAAAATATATTGATACCCTCAGCAAATATAGGCTATAAGCAATCTTTTTATGTGCCAACAGCTTTTGCTTGTGAGTAATGTTAATGTTCTGGAGTGGCAGAGACAGACAAAATCTTTAGAAAAATATAAAGATTAGGGTGATGACAAGGAGGCCTCTCAACCTCAAAGTTTAGTAGCTCACCACCAAAGTTAAATTGTAAAAATAGCAGTGGATATACGCAAAATGCAGATCAGCAATTATAAGAAGCGTTTGAATGCTATGATTCAGATAAAGATTTGATCTGTTACAGAGTAAGGTAAAAACAAAATTGAACATAAAATAAAAACCGAAAACCTTTTTTTTATGTTGCATTATCATTTTTTTTAACAGATGTTTTTTTTTTTTTTTTTTTTAAAAAAAAAAAAAAAAAAAACAGGCCTTCCCATTTGAAAATAGCTTTAAACTGAACTATTTTGTCAATATATGCATGGTGTTGTTGAATTGTGTAATAAAATAAAAATAAGTATACAGTTAAATGAATTACATTAGGTTAACAGTTTAGGCAAGGCTGGTGAAATTCTTCACACCTATGCTGTAACAGAAAGAATTGCATGCACCTAACACTATCTGTGAAACACAATGACAGGAAAGGAATTGACACAAATTATCCTTGCGACAAGCAAAAAAAAAAGCTACAAAAAAAAAGCTACAAAAAAAAAAAAAACTCGGCATTGCGGTGAGCAACGGATGCAGATTATGGTAAGAGTCCAACCCCCCTCTCAGCCCTTGTTGATAAACTGTAGCAGAGAAAAACCAACATCATTAAGATTCACCAGTGCAAAGCGACACAAGCAAACCTTCTCTAACCCCCCGATGACTATCAAGCACTGTGTTTTCCAAGCACGGAGGTAATGAGACAAATACTTATTACTCAAGTAAAAATGGCATGAATATTAGCATCACATTAGCCCTGAATTTAATGATGTTTCGAGTACAATATGTCACTGTTACTCGGATGCAAAACATTTTTAGGCTTTGTAGAAGGAGAAAAAAGTAGAAACATTTTTTTTTTTTTTGCAATTTCTCTTACTCTAGAATGTTGCAAAGCAGGGATGGAGGCAAAAATTAAAAAAAATAGACATTTTCTCCAATAACTATCTTTGTCTTTCTCCATGGAAAGCTGATGTAATAATGATCTTCAAAATGGTTTGGATTTTATGATATGAAATGATTTGCATTAGGTGAAACTCTAATGATTGTTTGCCAAAAAAATGGGACCATCAGTACTCACTAAAGGGGTGCAAGGGGTCCAATATTCAGGATTCAGCTCTGCTCGAGGACGGAGGTCCAGATATTCGGGGTTCAGTTCAGTTCGGGCACGAGTTAATGTTCCCTTCATGGAAATTGGAAAAAAGGTTCCGTTAGAATTGGTTATTTAATTATGGTTTTGTTTGCATTAACAAAATGTGTACAGAACAGAAAAAAACACAAAGCTCAAATTTCCTAAACGACTCAAAAATAAGATTGTTTACAAAGATATAAGAATGTCTTCAGATAAACTTGGCCATATATGTAGGTATGTATGTATGTATAATGTTAATTTGAATAATTATCATAAAGTTTCACCAAGAATTTTAATTAAAGAACAGAAAATGAGGTTAGAATGCAGTTTCCCATTCCTGAGGCCTCTGTCCTAAGTGACATGCCATTGGAATGGACTGATTTTGCTGGGCCCCATGTGGTCTATGATATATACTGTAATTATCTGCTGATTCTCAAAATGGTTGTGTGTAATGAGGCTATGCTGCATGAAGCCCCAGGCATAAATCACTGTCTTTAACTGACTTCCAGATGACCAGCAACAACACAGAGCAGAGGAAGAAATGGGTTATCTGAGAAGCACTACTGTAAAATTGTGTCTCTTATCAGCACACACCATATTGTCAGCCTAAATAATTTCACACATTATTTTTTTCAAAAAGGTATAAGTCGGCTTGCAATTTATATATATAATTTATCTTTTTTTTTGGTTATAGCCCAGCAACCGGTTCATTAACTGCTAACAGTCTTATTTGGCATTGCAAAAAAGGTGGAGACCTCATAATGTATGCGTTAGCCTCAACCTTGTTGAATGACATGAGCCTATCAGGTGGTCGGCTGCCCCTGGAATGAAACTCCTTCTAAAAACAAACACACCGCTGTGAGGTACACAAGCAACAGTCATGTATAAAAACAGATACTTATAATAATGGAATGGATTACATGGTGTGAGATATTTGGTAATTGGAAAATCTACAGTAATTAAAACAAAAATGTTCCATTTGAGAGTTGTCTCCCCAGATATTTTAATGTAATCCATAATAAAATAATTTATTTTTAATCCAAAGTTGGAATATCATTTTAACACCCAATCTGTACACACAATCCTAAACCTCAGCTAGACCATTTAACTAAGAAGCTACAGAAAACTGCACTAAATGCATGTTTAAAGTCACAACCAATGATAGTAACAGAGTAATAATAGTAAATCACAGTGGATTACATTATCGTCATGAGCAGGTTTGTGTTTAATGTGATTTACAAATGGATCTGTATTTTAATTCCTTATAACTTGCAGGTTCACACAATATAGTAACACGGGTATCATCCAAACCACAGGTAAAACAGAACAGAATGCTGTCCAAAGACCTATGCTAGTTTTATGTTTTCAGTTGGGTTAGAAATCAACCTTTCCAAAATGTACTCAGACAATTTTAACGAGACATGTTTCTCACAACAGTTTCCCTTAACAGTTCTTCCAATTATTGAAATACCAGGGAAACGGGTAGAATGCAGCTGAGCACCGCTCAGAACCTCTACCTCATTTTGTGTTGGCTTAATATGATTTCACTTGTCTGTCATTCTAATTAATGGAAGTGCTGTACTATAAACTTCCCAAAATGTGGGATTATTTATGACTAACCATTTATCATTGGTATGATTTGTGACAGAGAGAAGGAAGTGCGAGTTGGCAACATTATAATTGATCATTTTTCACTTCGCATTGTCAGTGACGGTGGTAAAGTCCCTGGTTGACGCTGACAGTGTCACATGTTGCACCTGTCAACTCTGACAACAAATATAAGCAGCATGAATAAAACAGTTTATTAAGATTTACTGAGTGTCCTGCAACTGCACTATCCACTACCTGAGCAAAAACTGGAGTATTCTAGACAATGTTGCAGGCAAGGATTGAGAGATCGTTAAAGTATGCAATGTGTTAAAAATCTTAACTATACCCAATCAGTGGTGTTAATGATAGTCTGAAAATTACTGTTTTAGTTTAAATTTACTGAACAGAGGCTAAGACTGGGGAGAGGTTTCCTGTCACTAAATGGCCACCACTGGAAGTTCTCAAGTAATTAGTGTTTTTTAAAATTAGGCAATGAAATTAAACTAGCACAGCATCATTCTGTTGTAACAGCTTGTGGTAAATGATTCTGTGTAATTTTGTCAGTAGTACTCTGTCATACAACTAAATGATTATGGAAACTTAGATGAACAACAGATTTCCACCTGGTGTGAATGAAACTGGTATCTACTTTGCTGCTTTACTATAAAAACTTGAACCTTTCTGAGTTAAATGCAGCAATCATCATTGAGTAAATGTTGCAGCATATTCCTGAGGCGTGTGACGTCTTTTCTTAGATTTAAAATCTTGGTAAAGTGCCTTTGTGGGACTGCGTTCTGGTGCTTTGTAACATGCTGTTAGCAACAGGATGTGGCATGGGGTCTGTTTGTTTTCAGCACATGCCATCAGATTCTCTTAGATTGCCATCAGGGGAGTTGGAAGGTCAGGTGAACACCTCACAATTGTTCTTTTCGCTGCTCTTCTGCAGGTTTTATTAGACCCACAGTTCTGCTGAGAAGAGTCAGGTGCTAAGGAGCATCACGGTTCCCATGCAATGTAGGGAGAATAATAAATGTAACAAGTTTAAAAACATCCAAGATACAAGTTTTCATGTCTACCCAAAGGTAGAACATAATGCATTATTTAATTTGTGCATCACTGATTATATGGTTTAGCAGATTAGTGTATTCAGTTACACTTGTGTTCTGCTGTATTTTCAAAAATTACTAAATTAAATAATTGATATTAGAAACTTGAGGGAATGTACTACCTGTTGGATAATGTATTCTTTCTAACTAGGAAATCCCTTGGTGTCTCCAGTAATGAGGAAAGAGAAAAGTCTGGATTTAATTTGTAAAACTGTTCCTCCCCTTGACTGACTGACGCTCTTACACCACGACTGCCTGCTTGAATCATTATTACAAGGAAAAATAGTGTCACACTTTTATGTCTTTTGATGCCAAATGTTGACTCTATCAAATTAATATTGGAAGTGAACATAAGTATTAGTAGATCAGGCAATCTTTGTCCAATCTGTTACTGTTCTATTTTGATAATCTTGTTTAAACTATAACCTCAGTGTGTGAAAATCTCAGTAAATCAGCAACTGCAGACCAGTCATTTGGCATCGACAACAGTGCTATTTTCAAAAACACCTAAATCCATTTTCTTCTCCAATCTGATGCTCAAAATGAACTTTGACAAGTCATCATGTATAGGTGTAAAATGTTTTGAGATGCAGTACTAGGATTTGCTGATTTGCCATGTACGTTAACAGGTAGTTGTGAAAAGCATAGCTCTTACCATTGCTTCTTTATTAGTGTATGGTTTTAAATGAAAATATTGAAAAGCAGTAAATGACGAGGCCAATATTTTATAAAGCTCTAACGTCAAATTAGTCAGTGAAATAAATACAGACTTGAAAGAAAAGACTTGAATATACATTTTTTAGAGCCACTGTTGTACTTATTTGCATCTCGGTCTCGATTCAAGCATCTGGCAGATAAAGGCCTTTGTTGCATTTGTTTACATTGTTGCTGAAGTTGTTTTATTTAAAAGGAATTCAGTGCTTCCTGCAAAAAGCAAAGGCAGAACCAAAGGATCTGAATACCATGCGTGGTTCATAAATAAAAATATTGTGTTTCTACATTGGGGGAAACCTGAGGAAAATTAACTTTAATGACATGTCAAGGTAAGAATAACAATACACGTCTGAAAGTCTTCCTGGACCCATAAAGCTACTCAGCTGAACTTGTCTGGATGCAGTGGGCAGAGGAGATGACTATCATTCAGGGGATAAAACACACTTTAATTAGCTTTACCATTAGTCTATCCCTGCCAAGCCTTCTCAGTCACAACAGACCTTTAATTCTGTTTAATTACCTTAGAGATACCACTGTATGCACTCTTCCTTGACATCACAAGACAACATTCATTTCTCAACAAGTGCTGCATGCGTGTGCGTACTGCTAAGAGGAGAACACGATGTTTATCTTGTGACTGGTGGCAAGACTCGGGGGGGGCAGTGGGGGAGGGCTTTTCAGATGAGTGTTTGGAGATGACTTATTCAAGCAGTTATTCAATTATTTCTTTCTTACTTATTTGCCTGATCATTTCCCCCCACCCCCCCAAAGGTAAATAACATTGTATGACATAAACTTAAAACAGAGAAAACATACCAAATGAACAGAAATTGTTTCCTAAAAAAACTGGAAATTGAAAAGTTTTTTTTTTTTTTTTTTTAGATTGATCTGACACACTCTACTCATAGAAGTGCTACAATTGCACAACATTAGCAGTGCAGTAAAATCAATCACTGCATCATCAGAATTGTCTTTGGAAATTGCTCTCCATTGGTTAATATATTAGTCATAGTCAGCGCTGGCGTGGCTTTCTTTTTCTCCACAGTCTGTTTACTTACAGTCATTCAGAGCTCTGGCAATGCAAATGAACCCATAAAGTGGCCTTATGTGTGTATTCTCCCTCTGGACATCGAAATGAGATCAGCTGAGCAGTGTTGTCTCTTATTTCACAACGCAATCGTTACTTCATACAAAACAATCAGACTTAGCTGCAAGGCTTTGTCCTTCGTTTTTTTCACATTTTGTTTATCTCTTGTATAAACGTAATCACTGAGCAACAGAATAAAAAAAAAAGAAAGGTTTAAGGGAAAATGTGAAATATGAGTTAGACGGGGCAAAGTGGGAGTGCAAGGAAAAATAGAAATGATGGCTGGAAATTTGTGACGATTATAAAATAAAAGTGCACAGGAGGGGGCCACGAAGTTGTTTATATTAAGCTGTTGAGATGGCTAGGCAAGAAAATCTGTGATTATCATTCTTTGATTTGCCAAGCTTTGCAGCGATTGGGCCTTCCTTTGGTGGCAGCATTAAACTTTATGTTTATGGGTCCCCATATTAAGCCCATTTCCACGCTCCCCATTCCATGCGCTAAGTATTGACATTCCATTTAAAGTTGCCAACAACGAGGAGGGTATTTTATGACAGAAATGTAATGGAAACGAACGCAGCAAGCACTGCGGAAAAAAAATAAATATATATAACACAATTACAAAGACATCTTCGCATAGTTGCAGAGTAAAAGGAGATAAGCATGATGCGCCCCTGCTTTCTTTACAAGGAACAAAGGAAATGAAATTCATCACATTCCTCTGCCTTTCTAGACTTTCTGCTGCTTTGTAACATACAAAGAGAATGGTTCCTTCTAAGTAGCTCACCAGCCATAGATGTGTGTGCTTCAAAAATTAATACAGACATTAGACTTGATATGTTAATTAATTGCACAAGCTTAAACATGCCCTTGCTATATTTAAAATCCCAAGACTACTCTGTTCAAAATTGAGAAAAAAAAAAAAAAAAGTCAATGCAATACCACAGATTGTTAACGTGGCCATTCAATGAAGGTACTTTGTGCACAAATGGAAAACAAATTAGGTTAAAGTCTTGTGACAGGATAAATAAAACCTTGATCAATTAAGTGGTTGAAGAGGATGACAGTCCAGCACTGAACTGAAAGAGTCCTGCTGTTACTGTTTAATTCTTGAGCCACAGAGAAGCATTGATTCTCTATGGCACCACGTCCTTATCATTACAGTCAATGCTGAGGCCAGCCCAAACCATTCTCAACAGTCGCTAATGGCTTAAAGGAATTCAGCTGTACTCGTGGCAGAATTGTAATAAGCGGATTTTATGAATTTGTGGCACGGGGACCAGAGAAAGCAGAATTTTGCAGGTCATCCGCAGAACACAGTGAATGCATTAACAAAACAATTCTCTCTCATTACTTAGAATTATCTCTTTTTGCAGTGCTGAATGGAGATTGAGGTGCGAGGGAGGTCAGCTTATCTGATGAAATAAGTTGCAATGCTAATGTTTGTAACCTGCCTGAACCAATATCTCGACTGCCTAGCAAACATTTTTCACTAACAAAATAAATACGTAGCATTTGAGTTCTGCAAGGAAAAAAAATAATATATATATATATATATATATATATATTTTTTTTTTTAGCTTTTTTTGGTTCTTCTCAGCCCTTTATCTGTTCCGTAAGCACACCTTTTATCTCTCAGGCATAGGACTTCAACTCACTGGGGTTCTGTCTTTGGTTTTGGCCTCAAAACAGTGTTATTCAGAGAGTACTCCCATAGGAGCTGTGTACAGAAAGAGAAGGAAGTTGTTGCAGAACAGCAGTTTGCTTTGAGATCAGATGGGTTTCTTGTGGTCACTGTGTTGTGTACTTCTCTGACCTTGATTTTTTATTTTTTTTTTCTGCCGACAACAGCTTTTGCAACTTCTTCCTAAGAGATCAGTACACACTTGTTTAAACTGTGTGTTATATACAGTCATGTTTTTATCATACCCATTATCCTTCCATTATAAACTGAACAAATAAACCAAGCTCTTCTGGATCTCATTCAGACATCAATATGTGAATGATTTATGATTTTTTTTTGTAGTTGCTTTGCAGTTAAAAAATTAACTTGAAATATAAAAGACTTTTGCATCATATATGGTGAGAGACAACTTACATTCCTCACAACAGAAACCTGATTTTTTTTACATTGGGTTCAGAGACAATGAATATATTTCCAAATAAAATTTATTTCTCAAAATTGTTGCCTGAAAACTTCACATTTGGTGTTTAAGGAAAACAAGTCAGCAAATAGAATCTATATACCGAAGAGCACCATGATTTCTTGTCGTCAGAGTAAACAGAGGCAGTCATTTCATGCAGCCCTGTATCCATTGTTACACAATCAACATTTTCCTTTTTTCCTTCTCTAAAGTGTATCTTTGTCCATCTGCCTTGTTGTACAATCTATTCAAATGTTGGTTGCTCGAGTTGGAGAATTGAATCTTCTTCACAAAAGCTAAGTGAAACAAACAAACAAAAAAAAACTATTGCAGTGAAACTTTTTTCATATAAATCTACTAAGGTTTCTCCCTCCAGGCTAACTTACACAGGCCCTACCTTGAGACCTCCACTACTCCAGCTAATTAAATTTAAGAAGGTCAGAATACTTGTTGGAATTTAAGGTTGCCTAAATCTAATTTCTTTGTATGGGTTAAAATAAGTAGACGGCTGCATGTCATTCAGTAACAGCTATATACAAAGGCTGATTTTATTCTGTAACCTCTGAGCTCTGAGTGCATTACATTACTGCCTTCACGATGGGGATTTTTATGATCTCGGAAAATACAGGCTCACCAGACTAAATCCTGTACAGCCTTCAGGTAGGGCACAGTGAGTGGATAAGCCGAACGGCAACTTCTCTTTTTCTGTGCCAACTCTTGGACATTTTTAGCAACGCAAGCAAGAGAGCAAGACTCCAAATATGGCATAACCAGGTGAAAGTAAATAGGAGCAGCATCTTTTTGAGTAGCCAACTAAGTCTTATTTTTGTACAAAAAAAAAAAACTTCTTTTTTTTAAATATCTTTATTTTTATTTTTTTTAGGTTATATGTTTACAGTTAAAAACTCCTGGTGCTAAATAAAATAGTAGTTTTTTTTGTTTTGTTTTGTTTTTTTAAATTGACAGTAATACTGTATTTATTTTAAGAAAAAATCATAGTAACAGATCAAAAGGTTTAATAATGTGTAAAACACTGGTTACAGAGATACATGTAAACTGTCTGCAGTTTAGTTATTAACTGAACTAAATTGAAATAGGAAAATTAAAGACTGATTAGATAATTAGTGAAGAATTTTAAAGAATCCTGTCACTGCTGCCTTAAGTCTGATTAGGGCCATCATATGCCATATTTCATAAGATTGAGCTGACCAAAAGAGGATCAGAATCACATTAGGTTGTTGTAATATAAATGTATTGTATTAGTCACAATTAAAAATAATGCACTTAAATGTAATTATGTGAAATTTGAGCCTTTTTATTACCTAATGGGAAGTCACTTAAAAGATAAAAAAAACAGTTGAACTAATTAGAAATTACTACAGTAAAAAAACTAAACTAATTATTTAAGCAATGAAATATAGTATCTACAAAAATTGCACAAAACAACTAAAACATTAGTTAACTGGACCAAACAAATGTGCATTTACACGACATTAAAAAGATATTTTTCCCCACTCGATCTTAATCTCTGTAAGACAGCCTCTGTGGGTTGAGGGTTAATAACTGGAAGCAGTTTCACTGTATGTTTCCACAGTAGTTAAGTGAGTAAAAGTGAAGGACCAGATGGCCTTTGGGGGCTTCAGGGTTCACAAATTGCAAACATTTATCATCAACAGACTGGTGCAAACATGGCCAAATATTGCCTTATAAAATATTAAAGGAAACTTAAAATCAGCTGTTGGAAATCTAACATAGATGTATAAATAAATAAAGACACTGTAAAACTGCTCAGTGCGTATGCGTTTTTCTGGTTTGTTTACATGTACATTATCTTTCAAAATAAATGGCTTAGTGGTCTAGAGAAAGAGATATAATCTGTGTTACACTATTTCAGAAACACATGAATGGATCCTCTGTAAGCACACAATAGGATACAATGTCTGTATCTCATTTTTCATCTATTCAAACCCTCCTACCCAATCACATCAAAGTAAGTTATTTCACAAATGCTTGAAATGACAGTTTTTAGCATTCCACCAGTCTACGGTTTGACTTAACATACAAACTCAAAAAAGTGATTTTTTTTTTTTTTTTCTGCAACCTTACTCCGAGATATTGGGTGAATATCTGACACTTCACTTATGTTACTGCCAAACTCTTTCCCTCCTTTTGTAAACTTCAGAAATTTGCTTCACTGGGCCTAAACATTTCCAGCTAAAGTGACTAAGAAGTGTCAATGGTATGTCTTTCAGTGGTGGGTCAGGGGTCTGGTATGCATTTTGTTCCAATATCTTGGTTTCACAGACTGAGAAATGGTCTCTGGGAATGTCTTTCAAATGAAACAATGCTTTCTTTTTAAACCCCATCCACAAGCCTTGAAATAACATCAAAGTCCAACGCTGTTTCAAGGTTTACTTTGGCTTGGTTTCCAGTACGTTTTGACATAATTACTTCAGAGGTCAATTTGCGTTTTTATGAAGGCAAAAAACATTTTTGTTTTATTCTAGTAAAGCACTTTACGAAGGCTATTTTGGTTCTCAAAGCCGTGTTGATTTTGAAGTTCCATCCTAATATAGAAAACAGAAACACATATATCACTTCTCAATTTTTAGCTTCATGCTATGGAAATGGTTGTCATGCATCTTAATCTTAAAAAATGTGAAACCATAGATAACATTTTATTTAACCTGCTTATAATGTATTTGTACTCATATTTGACTTTCCTGTTAAACTATTTCTTCTTCTGTTAACCTTCCTGTCTGCTCTCTGTGCAGAACAATTCTATAAAATTTTGTGACAGTAATAATGAGGCAGAAAAAAATGTGCTATTGAAAGCACTTGTTGTATTCTGTGGCTTCTCTCATCAGACACTAGTAGTCACAGCTGGGTGCCGAGTGAGAGGCGTAAACCCTCATGATTCAGACAACAGTCTAACCATCAGACACTGATAGTCAATAAAAATTTCATCAGCTGGTTAAGAATAAAAAGTCATGGATTTGTTTTTGTCAGCATGCCAAATTCTCTCTGAGAATGTTTATGTGTATGTAAAAAGTACTGCAGCTGACAGAGAGAAACTGCACACTTGTTTGTCAGCACTTTATAACAACTTGTACTTTATGTTGGCCAGCTGAGACGTAGACTTGCATTTACTTGTATTTTCAGTATTTAGGAGCTGCGGACGGGCCGCTGCAGTCAACACTAATTTCTTGGCTGAACTTTGAAATTTTAAATATTTTTAGGGTCATTAACGTTGGCATTTTACGGGAAAATGCTTTCTTTGATATACATCCCCATATTTTCAAAGGTGAGTGCATGAGTTAGAGGGTATCTGATTGATGGCGGGGCAAAGCCGTTTCAGTTCACACTCACCAATCAAAGCAGCGAGTCAATATTTATGAGCCACGACAGCACGTCTCGTATTGTTTTCCACTTATGAGCGTGTGAAAGTGTGTGTGCATGTGTGTGCTGTTGTGTCACTTTGCAAAGCATGGCTACAACTCTGGAAACACAGTTTTAATGAAAGCATCCCTATATGTTTAGATGGATGGCATGCTTGCTGTTGTGCATTCAGATGTTACTCTAGAGTTTATCATCCTTTCTTTCTGTCTCCATGATGTGTCTGTATCAAAGCATAAGGTTTTATATTTATAGTTTGACCTTTGATAAGAAAAATAAAGCACCTTGTGTTTTTTACTTGTCTCATGATTCTTCTTTTCTCCTGTTGGTGGGTCACAACCTTATCACACTACTGTATATCTGTCTTGTGTTTCAATCCCGCATGAATGCTTTTAATGTGCAGCTCTGAGTAAATAACAATCCAGCGTCGGCCATTTCTACATTTGACAATGTTGCGTATGCAATTTGATCACCGCCTAAGTCAGGTTGCCACTAAATGTTTAGAACATTAGTAGAACAACCCATCATGCTGCATGTATGTAGGGGTTGTTGCTACAGAATTTACACAAGACTATCATAGCTAGTGCTATGCTTTGCAGGTGCAATGTATGCAATGATGAAGATTCAACTAAATTAATATTAAATGGTTGGAATGACCCTAACTGACACGCTTTGACCTACTTTCTGATTATTTAGCTGATATTTACTCAGCCACATGGGGGCAGTCACAGAATGCATGCAATGGCTCTCAAAACTATACACACCACTATAAAAATGCTAGGCTTCAAATTAAGCTTAAAAAAAACATTTAGAAGATATATTTTAGATGTGCTTTGCCTTCATTAAAAAAATACATGCAAAATAAAAAAAGAAGCTGTAGTACCTTTGCCATAATAACTGCTTAACTTGGCACCTCCCGTCAATTAAAGTGAATCTGGTCATCCTGAGATAAAATTCTGCTGTCCTTTCTTGACATCTGCTCATTAGCATATTTTAGCTAAAGCCATAGTTTGCAGCAAGGATCAAAATTAATCCCTCTTAAAAGTATAATTCACCAGAAGGGAACAAAAACAACATACAACATCTTATACAGACCAAAGGCACAGTGAAAGAAGTCTAAAGTAATTGGATAAAATATGGAACAAACGCGACCTTACAGAGAATTGGCATTTGTGCAAAACTGATGAAAAATCAAGACTGGAACTGATGAGAAATGCTACAAAACAAAATAACCCCGAAAGGAGTTGAAGGAATGCGCTGGTTGTGTTCCATTTATGACCATAGTATTTTGCATTCTCCATACATCCAGCATAAACAGAGTTGCAACAAAAACACTTTTGGAGATGTAAAGTCACCTTTTAGAGTTTCCTAACCAGACTCCAGAACTAAATCTCACCTCGTCTAAAGAAGGTTGCGGGCAAAACTTGTCCTCCAAATTTGAAGGACCTGCAGAACTTTTGCGAGGCAGAGAAGGCAAAGCTTGAGTGTTCAAATTTAATCGAAAGGTTTCTCAATATTATATTAGTTTATGGGTCTGCACACTTATGCAACTGGGTATGCAGGTTTTTTATTTTGTTTTTATCTTTTTTGTGTTGCTTTACTCCTGTCAACTTTTTATTTGGTTGAATTGTACAGAATAAATGATATAATATGAGAATAAAAAGAACTACTTGCATTTGATAGGGGGCATTCCTTTTTTTGGTTTGAAGCTTTTTTAAACTATTAAAGGTTTAAAATTTATACATTACATTACAGATACATATCTCGTTACTCATTCTCACAGGTTTAAATGTCAAAATCGCCTAATTTACCATAATTAAGACATTTTCTTTTATCAAAGGAGCATCTGCTTGCTATATTGCAGGAAACCTTCTCCTTATGAATATGTAAATCAGTGTTGAACCTGAAAGAATCGGCAGAAAGCTGCAGGCCAAAGCAGCCAATGATAAAACACTAAGATATGAGAAATAACATTACAGAGGATTCAAATGAGTCAACAGTACGACCACCTAAGATAATCCACAATTAATAACACAAAGACATCAGATGTTATCTGCTCTGGTCAATCCCTAATGGCAGGGAATTAGATGAAGTCAAGTGTGTCAACAACATTAATGGTCCAGATTATCTCCCTAGGCTGATGTAGCTCGGAGAAAAGCTCAAGTCAGCCAGCTCAGTGGTTCCTGTCACTGTCACCTTGTTTTACAGCTTGGGAATGGCAGTTGGATTTTGACGATCTGGAACTGCTCAGAGAGAAATGAAACTGATTTAATGGGTCAGCAGCGCTGCACATTGTCACGGATAGGGTGACAGGTTCAGCAATCTTGATATTTATTCCAGGAATGAAGTTGAAGCTGTAGTTGAAGAGCATAATCTGCTATGGTTTTATTTGTCTAATACATTTTTGTACTGCAGTTTAGATTTAAATGATGCCTAAAGCTTATTTTAAATCCTTGATCTCTCTTTATAACCTCAGAGTGAATGCTCAGAATCACTGGACAGGGAAAACATCTAGATGTTTAACAGAGGTTCACTTGATATTGCTATATCGATTCTGCTTCAGACTTGAGACAAATTTCTCATGCCCTAAAGGTAACAAGAGAAAATAAAAGTGAAAGAACTCACACATCCAAGTTTTCAAGGCCTTCGGGAAGAAATTAAGTTCGGTTGGACTTTAAAGAGGCTGTTAGACGGAACGTTAGACGTGATTTTGCCATCAACCTTTCACTTGTTCCACCATCTGCTATTACAGTAAAACCTAAAAGCTGCTGCTGCTCGCCTGTGCAGTCTGTGCTCTGTGCCATAGAGTAGTTTAGTTTATGAGGTCCAGCATATTATCCCTGGAATTGAAGCCCGGAGAGGAAAAAAAAAAAAACATAAAATGTAGAGCAGCTGGACAGAATGCCAGTCTTTTTTCTCTATAAACGTTTATTTTGGCCTGTAGTTTTAATTTGTTTTAATTTGTTTTAAAAGGTAATATCGCATAAAAGTACGAAGCAAAAAATTAAATAAATAAATAAATTATGTAAACCTATATATTAGAGATGTGCCGATCAGGTTTTTTCCTGCCGATTCCAATTCCGATTACCCAATGGGGGCCTATCACGGCCTATCACCGATACGGATCACATAATTATTTATTTTTTTTAATCATTAGCACTACCGGTTACATTATGTGGAAAAAGGAACCATGAATTAATCTTAATTTAGACAAAAACTTGTTTTTAATGACTTTTTCCAAGAAAAAAACAAAACAAAACAGGTATTGTGCAAGTTGTACTGCTATTGATAATACTATCTTTAACAGACTGAAAACATATGAAGGCTCTGAAGAGGCTAAATAATGCAAAGAG
>NW_006800052.1:68093-78108 GCF_000485575.1 Poecilia formosa | reverse complement strand
TACATACATATATTTACACACACACACACACAATTATGATGGATGAAAAACGTACTATTAACCAAAGTTTGGCTTAAAATTTGCCTCAGCTATAAAGAACATGTGTCTTGCTAACTAGCAATGGCCAAACATGTTTGCCACACTGGCCAAAATTAAAACATCTTACATACATATAGGCTAGGAAAAACTTTATTTTTGTTTATTAAAAATGCAAAACAATTTTTTTATGCTTAAAAATAAACTTAAACACACGCTATTTTGACAAATGGACAAAAATAATCATTTTAAGACAGACAAACATCCTAAATTTTAAGTTGACTTTTCTTGGAGTAGAAAAAAATGCAATCTATTCTAAATAACATTAAAAAATGTGTGTCACTTGTTCTTCAAAACTAACTTTAATTAGCAAAGTTCAATAAATAGAACTCCTATTTATTAATGGTCAGGTTTAATAAATAGGACTCCTATTAACAGTCACACTGGCCAAAATTAAAACATCTATTTGTCAAAAGTAATAAATAGGATTCCTATTTATTATTAGTAAAGCTTGATAAATAGGATTTCTATTTACTAACAGTCAAGTTTAATTAGTAGGACTCATACTTATAAATAGCTAGGTTTAATAAATATGACTCCTATTTATTATTAATAAAGTTTAATAAATATTGTTCTATTTATTAGTCAAGTTTAATAAACAGGCCTCCTACTCATTAAACTTGGCTAGCCAATTATTTTATAATGATTATTTGAATTTCTTTCACTTAAACATGTTTTATTTTTGTTGTGCAAAAGTAAGAAGCAAGAGACACAGAGAAATCGTTAAAGAATCCCTGCACCGATGCTAACAGGCATGTCACTGAACAGTGTTGCTCACCTCTTTCACTGGGGCGGGGAGGATGAGTTATGCTGGTATGGGGGTGAGGGCTGCTGCTGACTCTGACTCACATGTTGCTAAGTGCGGTAAATGGTACAGGGACAAGTTAAGTACACGAGTGTCTTGCTAACCAGTTCCCCTCACTGATTAAATGCAGGTGAAATGAAGGCTAACGATGCTCTGTAGCTAAGCTAACTAAGCTAACAGGTTGAAATCCTACGCTACAATCTACCAACCTCTTTCGGAGAAAAACATGCGTAAGAAGCTGACATTCTGTCGTTTGTGTTCCTCCTTTTTCTTTTTCTTTTTTTTTTTTTTTTAAAAACCTGATATTAGTATTTTACTAGACACCCTGGTTCCTGTCACTGTCATCTTCTACTAGATAACACCGTCCATCGTTCTAAAGCAGGAACAATCCATTGTATGCAGATACAGGGGGGTGTTCTGCAAATGTGGGGCTTTGGTTTGGGTGAGATGACTTTTTTTTTTTACTACGAAAACAACTAAAAACAAATATATTTTTAATTAAATTATTGACATGGTTGAAAAAAATAGGTATGTTTTTCGTTTTGTATTTTATTTATTTATTCATTTTTATTTTTTGTTTGTGTGTGTGTATGTGTGTGTTGGGAGGAGGGGGGTGATTCACAGGTGAATCTATCTAGAAACTGCTGTTATTACAACAGTGGGATATTATTTGGAAGTTTTATTTGCCAGCTGTAATTAATAGGTATCTCACGGCTCCCTCTGATAAGTCATTTATTATCCTTCCACTTATGTGTCACTTCTGCCTCAACTTTGCTTTTTATCTTTTCTTAATTGGTGTAAGACTTCAGAGTTCTACTGCTAATTTTTCTTTGCTTTTTATAAAATCAAACACAATGAATTCTCACCACTTATGCAGACTCTCTATGTCCTTTTGGGCCAAACGGTGTCAACCACAGACATTTTCTGTATGCTGCATGTGCAGTCCTCATTGATGCTTCTCTAAACTCTGGAATAATTGCAGATGTGCTGCAGTGATCACTGTCTTCCTCCTCAGAGATACTTAATGCCTAAATCTCTTTCTAACTGGCATGGAATCACGTAATTGCCTGTGGTCCATTTGCTCACCCGCGTGTGTGTCCCCTCACTAACAGCAGATTTTAATGAATCACTTTTACAGTGATTAGAGCTCCTGGCTATGGGGAGGTCAAAAAAGGAGGGAATGACTCCGACCACTGAGATACAGCCAAGCATGGATGTCTGTATCCCATGTGGTATGAGCCCAGTGTGACAAGCTAAATGAAAATGCTTTTTTTTTTTTTTCTAACAATGTAGCACTGTCTTTGCTCTGTCCCTGCAACTCGCTGTCTCTTTCTAATAACAGACATTACTGTCTTCATGTGTCTCTGAACCCCCTCTCTCTGATTTATGACCCTGTTTTTCATGTTTTCCTGCAGTTAATTGAAGTTTCCACTTTTCTATAATAATGCTTACAATCTCAAGCCAGTATCCATGGAAATATGTTCCAGGAAGGTAGAAATGCATAGAAATAAACAGGATTTAAGTTATTCCTGCCCGTTTAGTGGGCTGTCTTTTTAAAATTAAGTTTGCTCTGGGGCCTTTTAATTTAAAATTATTAAAAGGGTTCAATAGGTCTAAATTTGTTTTATTTCTTGTAGCCTTTTTTTAATTATACCAATTTCAGGCTACATTCAACAATCCGTATATCCGAATCTATACCCGTTTACGAAATGGAGCTCGGTAAATGCTGTCTAAAAAACATGCAGTTGAAACCAGATGTTCACATCCAGAGTATAAAAGATAGAACTGTTTTCCCAATGATTGACATTAATTCAGATGAATTTAAATCCTTACTAAAAATGTCTAAGTTTTAAATACATTTCCTTATATTTGGTAGAGTCACCACTTTGTTTTGGATGCATTTCTAGAAGCTTCTCATAATAGTTTGCTGGAATTTTGTCTCATTAAACCTCACAGAACAGATGTAAACATGCTTTTAAGCCTGTTTGCACACATATTCAGATCTGCCCACACATTTTCCATGGGATTGACATTAAGGTTTGTGATGGCCACTTGAAAATATTGCCTCTGTTGTCCTCGAATCACTAGTTTGGAGGTATAATTAGGGTTATTACCCACTGGGAATATCCATTTGTGTCCAAGATTTAACTTCTTGACTACTGTCTTGAGACGTTGTTGTAATAATTCCTTATGATGTTCTCTCCTCATTGTACCATTTATTTTGTGGAATGCACCAGATCCTCTTGCAATGCAACATACAAAGCGACTCCACTACTCTGTACTTCACAGTTGGGGAAAAAGGCTTAAGAATTCCCCTTTTGTCTTTAAAAGTAATACTGGTCGTTATGGCCAAACACTTTGGGGTTTTCTTTCCTCGGACTACAGGACTAGATCTAAAAATAAAGGTTGTTGTCCCAGAGTGCATTTGCATTCTGAAATGTTGCTTGTTAACTCACTTCTGGCTTCCTCCTCTCTAAAGCCCTATTCGCTCGGGATTAGTTTTTCCTAGGGCCACATTCTATTTGTAATAATTGCAGAGATTGTCTGTGTTGTTAATCCCGTGCAAATCGGCCATGTCAGTAATTTGTAAAGTCAAACTTCACCCACAAATTACCTACGATATTTTCCTGAACTCTGCGGTCCTGTGACAATACTAATCCAATGTGAATAGGAATCTCTGTGACTTGGACGGCAACGGGCGGCATCTGAAACGTAATTAAACGGTTTTCCTGGGACCGTTTTTATTTGCTTTTGGCTTAGACCGGACCAGCAAAACCGCATCACATAAAGTAACAAAAAGAGAAGGCTGAAGAGACAGGGAAAAATCAAATGCTAATGGTGGCTCAAACCATGCACTGCACGGTAAGAATGATTTTCTTCTGTTTGTAGCCTTATACAGGTGCCTGGCGCTGGCAGTAACACAGAACGGAGCTGTGGCCGTAGGCTGAAAGAAAAATTTAAAAACTCAGAAGAATGTGGGTTTGGGGGGAAAAGAAGATGGAAGGCTGACCTTTAGTTGCTGTTTACAAAATTAAATTTATTGCCAGCTAATTGCTTCCAATATAAATGCACAACTATACAGATTACCCAGTAGTAAGGTACAAATCAGCTAAAGGATCTTTATTAAAAAATGTAGTTTCATTTGGTACGTTTTAAAACAGATGAAAGTAAAAACATAAAAAAAATCCATCTCTAATGGTTATACTCATAATGATTTATACTACAAAAATAGCAGTTTTAGAACAACTTAAGATTTAAAATACTGACTAACCCAGGAAAAGTCATAACTGAGTCATAACTCAGTAGGCATATTTTTAAAAAATCCACAAAATTCAGTATAATTACTAAAAGCTTGAGTCATAGTATTTTACCATTTGCTTGCATCTAGTCTTTGAAGGCAGTAAAGAAAAAACACTTAATATTCTAAAAGCACAAAAATGCATACATAAAGCGCAAATACCTTCACTGGCATCTGCTAGTTGATAAAAACTCATTGCCTGAAGCCCAGTCTCTGCAGTGACAAAAAGCATGGCTCACAGGAGTGCAGTGCAGAGCCAACTCCACTGATTTACCATGTCTACTTCTCTAATTCACCATGTTCTCCATGTTGGCCAGACAATCCATGTAGACAGCCTCAAACCAACCATATTGACAGGAAAGGCAAAGGCATTTGGGGGTCTGCCCATTGCGTCTCTGCCTATGACACACCTGTCAATCAAATGGAAATACTCCAGTATGCAAGCCAGAAAGCTTTTGGGTGTGGGCCACTTGCCAAAAAGATCCATGAATGTGTTTTCTTTGTAGCCATTATAGCCTAAGTCTTAAATTTCTGATACTACTTGGTAGCACTTTCCCTTGTGTAATAAATATACTGTTTTCTTTTTTTTTTGTTTTGTTTTTTTTTACTTACTAAGAAAGCAATAGTATAATTTTACATTTGTCTTTTTTTTTTTTTTTTAAACATATTTAGAGGACAGCTATTATAATTATTATTTTTCATTGGGCTGGTTTGGATCATGTTTAATGCTAAAAAATAAAATCCTCATTTGAAAAACAATTTTTTTCCCCCTGTTTTTACTTAGGCTATCATTGTCTGAAATTAAACAAACATGTAAAACAATTAAGCGTGACAAAAAAATAAATAAATAAATGAAAACAGAAACATTTTCAATCACCTTTTAACATGATATTGTACATTAATTTATTTTCTCCCATCCCAAGCTCATTTACTCCTGTAATTATTTTTTTATTTATGCGCTACTTTTTTTTACTCCATCCAAGCACAAAAGCTGCTGAACCTGTCTGTGTTTGTGTGGATGTTTGCTATTGTTTTCTTTTTAAACCTATTAAGCCTTCTAGTCAAGGATGAAAGGTTTTATTAAATGGACTACACTGACGTTTGAAGAGATTAGCTTGTTGGTCAAGCTACCGTTACATGATGACAAAACAAAAATTGTCCATGTGTCCTTCACAGACTGTTTACTCCGGTGCTAATGCTTCACCCAGCCAACAATGGCACTGAGTGAGTGCATAGCTGACAGAGAGCCTGAATGGACTGTGACTACTTAAACCTACTATAAAAGTGTAATGCACATCTTGTAATGCTATACAGACAAAGAACAAATTGATTGCGTCCTTGCATTTATACGTAGCACTTGATGCTCACATCTGCTGGCTTAGTAATTGGCACTTGTGTTTTTCTATCAGCGCTTTGCAAAATAAGCACAGTGAAGGAGAGGTGAAACAGTGCCAAGTTTGTATATTGTCACTCTCTATATATACACATAGGCAGGGGTAGAGTCAAAAGGGTTATGAATGCTGCAAAGAGGATTTATTTTTGTTTTTCCTGCAGAAGTTGTCAGTTGAGACTCCAAACAAAGGAAAATGTGGTAAAAAGTCATAGTGGTGTTTTGTATTGGGGTTTTGGGTGGAGGTGGCTGGGCTACTGCTGATATCTGGTGAGAAGTGGAGTACAGGACAAATAATCATGTACATGCACATAACCTAAAGACAATTTAGAGTAAGCAATTAATATAACTGTCTTAGGAAACAGAGAGAATCCACACATGTACTGGAGGAACATGCTAACTCCATGCAGAAAGTCCCCAGACAAGCAACTTTTTTAGCATTCAGAGATGTTCACAAGTCATTTTTTCCGTCTCCAAGTCAAGTATTTCGCCCCAGAGTCGACTTCAGAGTCGAGTATCATGTATAACATTGTCTCATCAAATTTGCAACATCAAGTGCACCTCCATCCCTAAATTGTTGGTTAGGATTTCAAACCCGGTCTGTTTGTCCTCAGGGCTAAATTATGTGACTAACTATCTAATTATGTTATCTTCAAAATTCATCAAAATATAGAAAGAAAATTAAACCTTGTAATGTTGAATTTCTGAATTAACTAATCATTGGCAATTTGCTGTCTAAATCCACATTTATGGCCTCCATTCTGAATAGTTCAAAGTTGCAGGATTTAAGTCAGAAATTATGAGCAAATTGTAGTAAATTAATGAATGAGCACTAATGAACAGAGCAGGGAGCGTTTTTATTTTTATATTTTCGGCAGCAAGTGTTCTTGCTGTAATGTTGCTGCTAGCTTAGCAGTGATGTTGGCGGTAAGGTGTATTATTTGGATTTCTAAATAATAAAAACAGTAATTTAATACAATGTTCACTTGGAGAAACATTCACATGGCCATTGTGGTGGAGCTGCCCCTAACACTAACAGATTGTTATGAGCAAATGAAACCCATAATCCATGAACATCACTGGATGAAAATTTAGTGCAGCCTTTTACAGTAAACTATGCGCAAAAACTGCAGCTTCTGGCTCACATTCCGGCTTCCTTTCACTCCTCATTACGTGAGATAAAAAAACTGAAACTAAGACTCAGTTTTCAAAGCAGGAGTCCAAGTGGAGCCTCAAGTCTAAGCTGAGTTTTTATTTTTGCAACTTAAGCACGAAGCTGAGACAAAGTGTCAAATTCAAGCCACCATCTTTAGTAGTAGCGATAACAAAGGAAATTCTGTAAAGCCAATGAACCTTGTGACATGATGAAGCCATAATGGTTCAAGTAAAAGATGCTTCAAAGAAAAGAAAATGTCGTTTTTGCAAATGTGTCCCCCACCCCAACTATTTTTTTTCATGTCACTGTTGGTATGTGTACAGAAACAAAAAGGATGAATATTTTTTACATGTACCCCCACACCCCACAAACACACGCACATTTGGATTCTCAGTATGACTGTGCTTTTTAATATACACAATTTGAGAAAAAAATATGTCAAAGAAAAATCTTTGGAGCATGCTACTACACATGTTGCTTCAATGGCCCGGAGAGGCTTGGAGTCATGATGAACATTAACATTGAAACAACAGTTTGTTGATTGTGTAAAAAAAATATATAAGATGAAATTACTGAGTGTTTAAAATGTGTGCTTGCACATCCAACACCATGGTGCCATTCAAACATATGCAGCATCACATGCAAATCCCTGGACGATTGGATTTTCTGAACATAGCTAAGTATGCCTGGACCCTTGTAAAGAGCAATGGATGCATGGCGTACCTAAATATGCCATGATTTTGGCTAAGAACACAGGAAAACAGCATATCAAAACTTTAGCTAAATTAGGATAGTGTCACTGCATGATGGTCATGTCTCTCCACTACAAAGTACAGTAAGTGGCTCTACTGACTAGCTCATATCAATCTTAAGTGCTAACAATTAAGTGAAATAAAAGGTGCTCATTAAATCTTACTGCCTAACATTTTAATGTGCTACATTTACAAGAGTCAAAGATTTTTCTCTGTGAAAACACACACAGTTAAAACTCCCTTTTCCCCTGATAGACTTTCTCTAGCGAAAAAAAAGAAAAAAAAGAAAAGAAAAACACATATGTTGTGCTTCATGTTGGAGATAAATTATAAAAGCATTCCAAAAAGTAATTGGCATATTAAGTCAGATGACACAAATCGCATCTTTGGCACATTCGTCAGTGCTTTCTCAGAACATGGGTTTGACATTAAACCAATGACATTAAAGATAATGCCAGAGTGTTACTCTGACAGTGTGCGAGAAAATAACCACCATGACAGTTTAGCAGGAAAAGGTCAGAATGGGAAAGACTGTTCACTCATTATAGGGCTCCTGAGGCAATTTTTTACTGTCACTTCGTAATGATTGTCAAGCCAGTTACTTCCAGTGATTGCTACTTTTAACTGGCGTGGGAGTTTAGTACCTTATACAGTTTCTTAAGTGAGGTGGAAATCCTCATCAGTGTGTATCCCGAAAACTTACACTCAACTATGCAGCTGTCTTTGAGCCACTGTGGGTGGTTAAGATTTGTATTTAGAATGCAATAAAATCGGAGGGTGGGGGGGGGTTGATTGGTTCCTAATTCCTTCAGTAGCATGACAACAACCCGAGGCATTGCAACCAGTCATAAAAAGCTAAGGACAAACACAACAAGGAGCTCAGCAACAGACGGCATACCCGACTCCTTCCTCATCACTATGCAGTAAGTCTAATTATGGTGCTTAAAAGGCACTGGGTGGTAACGGTAAATACTGGTTTGATAGATGCTGGCTCTTTACACTTATGACATGTCTTGGCACAAGCATATAGTACAAGTATTTCCACTTTAGTTTGAGCTCATAAAACCTATTCACTGTGCACTGTATCATATTTAGAGATTAAGTCAGAAATTCTGTTTCCTTTTTTTTCTGCAGATGTGACTGCAAAAAAATGTACCTTTCCGCCATTACCAACAGAAATATACAGTCCCGTTCAATAAATAAGAATATTACTGAAAAATCACTTTATTTCAGGAACCTTATCACTAAGTGAAAGTGTGTAGTTGATCTACATCTGTGTGTATATTAGCTACACACAGAGGAATGATCTCAAGCCTTAGTTTATGTTAAATTTGATGATTTTTCTGTTTTAAATTTAAGTAAAAAAAGATGACATTTAAACATCATCATTCCTTCAGAACAATAAAAGAAAGATTTTTAATGCATAAATAGAGCTTTATCGGAAAGTATGATTAATACCTGTGTAAAGGTGACCAATTTTCAAACGTTACTTTTAATCTGACAAATGAGCCTCATTGGATCGCATATTCTTATTTATTAAATATGACTGTAAATGACACCACAAGCACAAGAACTGAAAGTGAGCATCTGCTCATCTTAACTTAAGGAGAACCTTGGTTTACCACTCTCATAAACAAAATATCAAATGTTGTTTTGTAAAAGCAACTTGAATAGTTAAGTGCTTACTCATTAGCTGCAGCACTATTTGATATCAGAAGCTCATCTCTTCATCAAATTGTTTCTTAATGTAAAAGGAAGCCTGTAAGTATGGGGAAATAATGACCTTCAATACAACTTTCATGGTATCAAAACAGTAATGCAGAACATAATTGCTGATATTTAAAATACTAAAATACCTAATAAATTAGGCTAATTAATTAACTACCTTCTTGGGTAAAAGTAAGCAACTTCCAGCCAGCTGACAGGCAGTGCACTGTGATGTATGGGAAGGGGAGTGACCCGATACTCGCAGCATCTCTAGACACCGGTGGAGTGAGAGTTAGCTTTGAAAGTGTAACCTTGAAGACCTTAGTGTGATAGGAAAATACATAGGTAGGTGGATAGATAGATGTGGTTGTTTTTACCCCCTAACTACCTCCCACCCCCCTTTCCTCTCTTTTTCTTTGTGCACACACTCAATTCTCTATGCTGAGTAGCCAAGATAAAACATCAGCTGCAAGTCATCAGGCACAAAAATGGCCTGCGGCTTGCCGCTTTGCCTCATCTTGACTTGCATCGCGGCAAGGGACACATCTCTCCATCCCTGCAGCAATCGATGGCACCCTGGTCACCTCTTGTCCCGGCTCTTCCTCCTTCTTGCAGATCTGCTCCTCCAACCCTTGGTATGAGTGTTCCAACTCGTGACTCACTCGTGTCTGAACTTGGCCGTTAGACAAAACGAATGAACAAAAGTGCAAAAAGGGAGTCACAGAGACAGGCAGACACAAACTTGCACACACAGACAACCCAAAAACAAAGGTTACTTGTGAATGTCAGTTAATTGTATTTATTTATTTTT
>NW_006800052.1:56017-67373 GCF_000485575.1 Poecilia formosa | reverse complement strand
TATATATATATAAATAAGAGAAGGGTGATACATCTTTCATTTTTCATTTGCATGAGATCATCCTTCAAATACGCAGCAGCCTGCTTGTTTGTAAAAATCCCAACAACCACCTATCTCAATATGCTGGTAATAAATAGCGAGTGATGAGTTGCAAGAAAGGTTGCTTTGAAAAGTACAGGCTCAGAATATGAGCGGCTGTTTGAATAATAGGACTTGTCAAACTCTTACAATGGACCAGAAGGATCACAGGCACCATGAGCTAAAATAAGAACCAGAAGTAATAAAATTAAAAAGGCCTCTGCCTCTACCCTTTCATTAAAACCGAATAGACTGTTACAAATAGCATTTAAATTTGCATTTAAAACTTCCCATGTGGGAGACCATTTAAGTTCAAGTGGCGTCTGCTGTAGGTATAATTGTGGCTGTTTGTGTATGCGTATTTGGAGCTGACAATATCAAAAGGAACTGTTGCCTGAATTTTTAATCCTAAGAGCAGATAGATTTACATAAAGCAACAGAAATAATTCGGTTAAATGCAGCAGCAGCACATAAAGATTGATTCATTCATTTCTACGGTACCATAAGTGATTAAATCAGTTTGGTCTTCATATGGATATTTGAGGAGTTAATATTTCAGGAAAAAGGGAATAATTAATTAGATATGTAGCAAAGATCTGCTAAAAAGTCATGTTATTAAATATTTTTCCAACTAAACAGCCCACACTGCAACACTTTTTACTGTGTTTACAATGCAGTTTCACTTTTCTGACAAAGAAAAAGAATTCCCTCCATATATCATCGAAATCTGATTTACAACATAACAGCACTTAAAATATAAATTACTTACATATCTTAAAATATTTAAAGTAAAATAAATATTCACCCTCATTAAAGTGATTGACCTAATTCATCAGATGTCCGGTCAACTGGTGTTAGTAGACTTTTATGGAGATCAGCTGCGTGCAGTGACTGTCAAGACTTTTCATAAACACACCTGTGTCTGGAAGGTCCTTTCACTGGTGTTTTCTGGTTGCCATTCAGCATGAAGACAAAAGTCCAATCCAGAGAGAAAAGGTTATTGTGACGGATAAGTCAGGGGATGGATACAAAAAAAATCCTGAGGGTACTAAATATCCATCAGCATGTAATGGAAGTAATATGGCACATGTGTAAATCTGCATAGATTGGGCCATTCTCACAAAATGAGTTACTGTTCCTGCGACTACATTGAAAGGAGTGATTAGCGTCAGCAGTTGCATGGGACAGACTCTGCATACAACAATGATCAGTGAAAGCTTTTTGGGTAAGTGGAAATAAGAAAGTCATTGTTGAAAAAAAAATCATATCAAGTCTGGTTCTCAATAAGTTAAAATGCATATGGCAGACTCTACGGTCAAGTGGAAGAAAGTTCCTTGTTCTGAGTTTTTTGACCATCAGACAAGATGTTATGTTTTGCAGACATCAAACGCTGCACATTACAACAAACACACCGTCCCCTCTGTGAAGCATGGCGCATTATGCTTTTATGATGGAGCATCTAGTAAATACTGACTTGAGGGGGGGTGAATTAATCACTAATTTTATGTTACAAATTTTTGATTTGTCATCATTTTGCAGAAATCAATTTTCACTTTGACAATAAAGGGGATTCTTTGCGTTATTTTATACTAAAACAAAAGCAAATGTTTGTTGATCACAACTGATTTGTCAAATCAGGGTAAAACATCCAAAGGGAGATTTTTTTTTTTTCGGCATTGTACTTTTCTGAAAATTTCCCATGCAGAACTTTTCTTCTTTCATTTCCATTTCATTTTTTATATCATTCATTCAATAATTAATATAGTCGTAAAACAATTTAAGGCGAATTAAATTTCGTATCCAAAAGGGTTGCCTTCATACCACATTGTATTATTTTTTTTTTGTGTGTGTGTGTCTCTACTAATAATCAGAAAAACATACTATTTTTTTTTTAATTTGTAAGCAGGATACCATATGCCAGAGGTGTTCATGGTGACAATTTAGTTTGTATTAATGAAGATATTAATTATTTATAGCTGAGCCTTGCACTTCGTAAACAGTCTCCAACCACTTGGCCTACAGATGGTGATGTGTCAAGGTCTGCTTCTCTCCCCATAGAGATATGTCAAACCCTCCCTGGTGACCCAGTCTGCCCTAAAAACCAAGCTAAAACCAGGCTAAACAGTAATAAAATAAAATAAAATAAAATAAAATAAAATAAAATAAAATAAATACTTCATATTAGACATTAAAATATCTATTCAATGTATAATTCCATACTGCTGCTCTACTGTTAATCTATTGCCTAAATGTTGATGGTTACATGTGTTTTACAATCCTTTTCTGCTCCTTTTACTCTCTATTCCTAAATAAACTGAGGATCATTTTCATATTTAGCAATTGTATTTAAACACTGAGGCACATTTAGGTCTCAACGAATGACTCTTGAGCATAACTTCCATTATATTTTAACTGTGCTGTACACAAATGAAAAGAGCTTGTGTTTTTGTAGAAATCTTAATTATCCTTTTGTGAGCCAGAGTACTGTAACCACTGGCATAACGAAGAGAGTGTGTCAAAACTTTGCCCTGAGAAATCAGCAAATAAAACAAAACCGTTTGACTCTTCATTCCTAACTCTTTTTGTTTTTCTTTTCTTTTTGACAAAACTAGACATTGGAGACACAGACACTGTTATGTGCATACACTTGACGCTTGCGACAGCATTCAAACCCATCAGTCTAATCCAGCAGAGGAGGCTCATGGACAGGTTATGAGCGAATTTCCCAGCTTGGGGAAAATCCTCCCCCCCCAAAAAAAACCCGGAAAATAACAAATTCCGAATGTCAGCCTGAGTGTCAGTGCTGTGATTGGACTAATACTCAGTGGTTCACCACAGCGGCCTCTGTCTGTGCTCATCGCCTGCAACACGTCAAACCTTATCAGAAACACCACTCTATACAGTGTGGCACAGCTCAGCACAACAACAGCACCGCAGCACAAACAACAAAGATCAAGAGCCGCACTATCTCAGAGTGACACTCCTAAGGACTGTTGGAACTCACATTCCCTCTCTCAAGCACAGACTATACAAGAATGCGTCCAACTAACACATGAACAGATGCGTAAACACCCACTCGCATACATATACACATACGTGGCTGTACCGAGGCTTTGTTCGCTACTCTTAAGTCGCAGACAAACAAGGAATTTTCCTCCATCCACTTAAAGTAAAGGTGTCAGATATTTTGACGAGGGTACTCAGAAATCATCAGTGGTGCAAGGAATACAAGAGGAGCATATTGTCTGGTATTAACGAGGCTGTACGCAACTGTCTTTGTTTGGAGCAACGGGGTAGTTATAGCATACCCTTTATTTTCATCATCTTACAGCAGGATTGTGTGCCACTCTGCAGAACTCCCCAGAGTCTAAGTAATAGTAGGGAGATGCCACCCTCTTTCCAAAGCAAGCCTTGTTTACTCTCATGCAGAATGACAAGCACATGCAAGGAAACTGACAATGTGCAAGTGTAAATTAGGTCCCCAGTCTGCTCTGCATTAATTATAAATTAAGTATAATTGCGGAGGGATTCTCTGAAGTCGATTCATTTGGACTGACTGTAATATGAATATATTCCTGGCAAACAAGCATTACGTTTTAAAGGGCTTAACAGACGAGCCCAGACAAAGCCGCGTTGTTGCAGCTGGTCAAAAACATAAGGTGAACAACATTTCAAAGATAACTCTGCATCTTACATTAAACCTTTTTGTGATATACTGTAATTTGGAAACCGTGCATAGGCATTGAAGGAAATAATATCTCGTATCTTGAGCAGCATGTTTTTGATCACTGGGGTCTTTTTTTTTGTTGTTTTTTTTTTCACGCTCTAGTTATCCTTTTTTCATGTGTCTATTATGATAACAAAGCCAAATCTAAATTTCATGCACAGTGTCCTGCCAATTTGGAAACGCTACATTCCCGACTTCATGTAGAGCAGCAAGCAAATGAACCAAAATGATTCACCTCGTTTTATAGAGTAGGGACCCTTAATTTTCTGAGTCTCAGCTGTTGTCTTTTACAAACAGAAAAAGAGGAACGTTAACTGCATCTATATGTCAGCAACTATTTAATAGGCAACCTTAGGCATGCACTCATGTGCTTGTAATAAAAGTAAGTAGCAAAATAAAGGAATACATTCAGGGTGTGCAAAGTATGAATAGAAAGAAAAATATCCTGCAGAGCAGCACATAAAACTCAATGCTTAGGTTTGCCTAGACTTAAGTTAGCTTAAAAAAAAGAATTAAACAAGAACTGTTCGGGGACTTCGGCCTGTTTGTTACACATTGTTTTAGTGTTTGATATTTTGTAAGCAAAGCTGACACTGGAAGAAGAGCTGACTGAAAGGAATATTATCATTCTTTAGTAGCCCAGACAGAGTCCTGACTTGTCTCTGATATGGTACATTTCAAATGCAGGAACATTATCAGGAAGCAAAGTAGTTTTATTTCTATCATGTATGGATTTAAAAAAAACCCTGTGCACCAAATTATTATTACTGAGACAAATTAAAGATGTGCTCTCAAAAGTTGGAATCAATAAAGCACCTACATTAAAAGAATGTCCATGCACGATGATGAGTATATGCAAACCTTTGATAAGAAGTTTACAGGCCACTCACTGCTAGCCTTCCTAATAGATAAGGACAACACCTCTCTTCCAGATTATACCTCTTGATCCTTGATCATAAGCTATTTTTTGTTGTTCTGTGTTGCTCTGTTTTGTTTTTGCCTCAACATCCATGGAAACCTTAGAATAGAAACGCAGCCATATGAAGAAGTACGGGCCTAATAAGATGAATCGAAAGTTTGAACATTTGCAGCCTTTTGACTAAAACATTTTCACAAGAGACTCCCGACCAAAAAGTTGAGTTTGCTGTTTTGCTCAAAAGGTTTATGCTTCAGAACCCAGCAGTGTTGTGTTTGCTGCAACATAGTGACCAAAATGCCATCTGACCAGCATACAGAGGAACCCCGCAGTGGTCTAAATAAGACCTTTCAACATAAACTTCTCCACAATATACTGCAATGCTTGGTCAATCAAGCATTGCAGTATTTTCACAAAAAAGTTGCTTATTCAAGTTTTCTTAAAAAGTTTCTGATTCATTTTTTTTTTCAAACATCTATTGAATGTCTTCTGTATTCATAGACTACTGATTTGCAAATGTTCTTGTCTGCGATGGTGCACAATTGGCCTTTTCCCAGAGAGGAATAAGTTATGAATTATTCCTGGGCTGGCCCTTTCTATCAGATCAATTTTTCAAACACCATCAATTATAGTTGGTGTACATACAGATCTCCGGGATGAAACTTTGTAATGCACACAGTTTTCAGGGGGTCACAATTCATCCTCGCCGCTGTTGAATAAAGCTTTAGTAGTGCAAACTGAATAAGAAATAAAGGCACTATTGTTGTGTTATAAAATTAACAAATGAAGATTAAAGCTTTAAACAAGAAAATAAGTGCGGTACAAAAATAACTTGGGCCAAAAGTGGTAAACAGCTACTGTATTGTGCTAATTAGGCATATTTTACTTTAAATAAATCTTTTAATAGAACATGTGAGCAAACAAGAATGTGCTGTCAACAAAATAGCTTCATAATATCAGCTCTTGACCGCATCCACTGTTTTGTGACTGTTACTTTGTGGAAGAAAACATTTTTCCTCCAGTCAGGGTGAAAGTAAACTTTTTGCAGTGCTCCGACAGTCACGACCAGCCCTAAAGTCCTTCCAAGTCTGCCTGTTTTCGAAGGATTTGCTTTGTATTACTTCATAGAATTGCACTGCATTATTCTGACAATAATAAAATACTAAGCAATACTCGTCTTTGGAGAACGATTTTGTTTGACAGAAAACTGTTCTTGTTGACATAATAATTAAGCAAGGTGATAAAAGTGAGTTAGTGTAAACGTGGCCATATTGTCTTGTTATTTAAGATGTGATCCTGTTGCTCTCTAGTACTGAAGATTCACTGCCTGAAATCTGAAAATGACCTATACAGCTAAAAGCAGCCTCCTCCACTCACACTGAATAGTTCTATTATCATGACAACAGATATGCAGGACTGTCCATTGAAGAAAAGCCGAGTGCAGCATTTAGAGAAAGGGTCTAATTTTCACTCAGTGCAGTTATAATGAGCCCGTCATCCTCTTATCCTGCCCCGGTAACCATTAGAAACCATAGCAGCTCTGACACGAGCAGCAAAGCAGAGCAAAACTGCCTCAGCACGTTTTTTTATTTTATTTTTTAAAGGCAAAATAAAAACATCTAATTTTAAAGATCCAGATATCCGCTCCCCAAAAGGGTAATGATGTGTCTCATCTTCGTTTGAGAATCACCAAAACAAACCTCCCCTGGCTCATCGTGTATTTTCTCTTTTCAGAAAAATTATATGCACAAATTAGTCATCTCGCATCAAGTATGAATGAAAAATGTGTTTACATGGGCAATAAATCTTCGTTCCATACAGCATGCTGCTGAAGAGTGTACAATTTACATAAAGCTTCGTTTGGAATTGCAGGTAACATCAGCAAAATATTTATGCGATGTGCCACATTACCTTTTTTATCAAATATGTTCTAAAAAATGTAAAGGTTTCATGAGTTCAGTGACTTGCACAGATGCAGTCAAGGCCCAATGTATTAGGCACACCTGTTCTATTGCTTGGGAAGAAAAACAGAGAATCAGCCAATCACACGAAAGCGACTTAATGCATTTAGGCAACCTGACATGACGAACACGACTTGCTGAATTTCAAAGACAGCATCAATGTGGAGAAACGCCCCCCCCAGAAGATTCATATGACTTTGAATGTGACATGATTGTTGGTGCCAGACGGGCTGGTCTGGGCATTTGAGGAATTGCTGATTTATTGGTATTTTCATGCACAAGAAGAGAGTAGTTCAAAAAAGAGAAAATATCCCATGAGCTGCAGTTCTGTAAATAAAAATGTCCTGCTGATGTCAAAACTCGGGGTAGAACGGGTAGACTGGCTTAAATCTGGTCCCAATCTTCACCTTAGCTGCAGCAGTCATAGAGTCAGAGTGATTTAAAAGCATTGCATTAACGGTTCAGGCTGGTGGTAGTTACGTTATGGTGGAGGACATTTTCTTGGCACAATTTAGCCCTCTTAGCACAAACTGAGACTTAATTCATGACCACGGTGCACCCATCTTCCGACTAATTCCAACAGAATAGTGTGCCTTGAGACAGAGCCCTAATGATCTCAAACTGGTGTCTTGAACATCCCAGTGAGTTTACTGTACTCTATTGGCCCCTAAAGTCACCACATCCCAATCTAACAAAGCACCCTTGGGATGTGGTAGAAAGGGAGAGTCACATCATTGTTGTGCAAAAAAAAAAAAAAAAACCTGTAGCAACTGCATGACACCGTCATGTCAAAACATTACCAACCAACCCAGGTGTGCTCAAAAAGTGTCTGGCAATTGTAAATTAAGAAAGCTTATTACAGTCACTCATGCTAGGTGGGGAGAACACAGTTGAAATGTATGCTGTAAGTGCTTGGATTTCAATTAATAGCCCTCTTGGCCAGTCGCATTAATCCAAATAACAGGTATAAAGCTCATCCAAGTCCACAATTAAAGAGCTGCTTTAAGGATCCCTGCAGTAAATCCTTCCATAAAGCAAGCGGACAGGTTATCAAAGTAAACACTTTTTTATTTTATTTTATTGAAGGCATCCTACTGAGGTGAAGCAAAGAAAGCAATTGTGAAAACAGCTTGGACGGTTTCATTGTTCCAATCTTAATTGTTTACGCAGTCTTACACCTCAAGGAGCCGTGAAAGCCTTGAGCTTGTAAAGAACTTCTGCGGCTTTTCTCACAAAAGGAGCGAATCACCACGGCAATGCGGATAATACAAAAGGTAGCATGAAATACACTCGGTGACACGTGGACACGAAGCAGCTCAGCTGAGATGGCCTGAATATGAGGAGGTTAGCCAAACAAACAGATTGCACATGAATGACAATGAGGCAGAAAATTGGTGAGAGCGGCAACAGACATCGACAGAAGACTGAGAAGCAATATTGCATGAGGGCTTTAAAATATGCAGGTAGGTTGTGAAGTAGATTCTCAGCAAACGGTCTGCCACAGCTTCCACTCAGAAAGGACACCCACACAATGTCCGTGCACTCTCTCAGTCTGTCTGTCTCTTTGCCCCGTTTACTCACAGAAACCACAGAAATAAAAAAGGGAGAGCAGACAAAATGATGGAGTGAGCCTTAGAGGTTAAGGGATGAATTTCCCAGCATCTTTTGCCTCCGCCTCTGACCATCTGCCTCTCTGGCAATAGCCTTCGCCTCCTGAGGTTAAACTCTAAATTGGCAGTAAGCTAAGCAGCCACTTAGACAGGAAGGTTCAGGTGGGTAAAATCAAATAGTTATATACAGAGCTGTGTTATACACTTTAGGTAAGTGCACATTGAAAACTAGAGAAGATGTTGAATGTGGCTAAATTGGAGCACTAAAATGTTGCTTTCCAACAAACAAGCAACAAAGAGACAGGTGAAGTGAAAGGAAATTGACAGGCAGATGGTGAATGATGGAAAGAAAGAGATACATATTAGAGAACAAAATGAGAAATGCATAGGACGTAATAAAATGCAGGCATAAAGCACAGAAGGTTCAAGAACACGGGTGGAAAATGAACTGAAAGGATCAGTGGGGAAGAAATGGAGAGGAAAATAGGAGACTAAAAATTAGACGTAAAAAGATAAGGACAGGGACAGAAACTGGGGTCAAAAATCGAAGAAAAAGAAACATTGAACGGCTTATTCTTTCGAGGGGGGGAAAAAAAACATATATAGAGAAAAAGCTTGTTCAGATGTAGCCTGTGGTCTCATCCCCACACTCAAGCAGAGGCAGAAAATGAATTCTGACAGAAAAAAGAAGAACAAAAGAAGAAGCAAAAAAAAAGAAAAAAGTAAAGAAAAAGAAAAAAACAAACAAACAAAAAAAAAACAAAAACAAATGTCAGGCTAGTATTAAGTCAGAATCTTAAGCCATCCTTCTAATCTCCTACTATGCTGACCGGTGCTCTCCAAAAGCTAAATGACTTGAATAAGAGTTGCACAAAAGGGCCTCCTGTCCTCATTAATTATACTTCTCAGTGCTGATTTTTCATATGCTAACCACCCAGGTAACATTAAGAAGTGAATCACCTCCAGGGTGATGATGCGTTTTTTTAGTTTCACTGTGTTGGAACAACAGGCAGAAACACAGCAGGCAGAAACACAGCAGGGCTACCATTAAAGAAAGGTGCATGGGTCCCATAATCTCACAGTTGACCCAAATTCAAACTGGCTTTTTTAAAAAAATATATTATTATTATTAAAAACCCATAAACCCTCACTAAAAAAACCACAGTGATAATCACAGTCGAGTTTGTATTACACTTAAACATTAGACAAAAAGTGCAAAAAAGACCAATGACAAATAACAACATATCTTACAGATGTTGAATTATTGAAAAAAAAATAATTTAATGAAGACGATTTCCCATGTTGTCTTTCTGTTTCTAGATTGCAGCACACATTTGCATTTCTGCATGCGCTCACTGGCCTGGCATCGGCTCCTCAGAAAGTAGGACTGAGAGCTTGTTACAGCAGCCCCACTGTGTGGCCTCCCTTGGCACACAAACACAAATTAGCTGAGGGACGACTGCTGTGGCAGAAAGCTTCTCTGCAGACAAAACCTCTTAATATTCCTTCCAAGTCCATTAGGGCCTCAAGAGATTGGCGAGGATTGATTGTTTATACTTGATACTACCAGGGGCTTCAAGGCCAGATTCTTGGTCAAAATTAGAGATGGCGTTTGGTAAATCCCAACGAACTGAAAGCTAAACACAAACCTGAGTGTTGTTGTTGTCATGCCCAAAGAAAGAGACAGCAGAGAGGAAGCCTTCATCTAATTAGAAAATGATTGTTGCCTTTTGGTTTTAGCCTTAGACTTCACTGACAATTGAGCTAGTTTCCAAATCAGAGGCTTTCAGTTTAGTTTAGTTTACTTTTAAAAGTCACCTTTTTTTTTTTGCTGGCAGGATAGAGCTTGCCCAGTGAATTATTCAATTAAACTAGTGACCTCTACACACCCTCACCCCACACACTCCACACACATGCAAAGTCAAGAGGAAGAAAGAATGCCTTCTTGTTCAGCAGGGACGCAGACGCACAGGTGCAGAGTGGGAATGTTTGACTTAAAATTATGTTTCAAATCATGGTGTGTAATGTTCCCTAAAAAAACAGACACAAAATCTGAATAGTAAAGTGGTATATGCAAAATGTACTAAAATACTACTAACAGGAAACTTTTGCTTTTGGCAGTAAAAGGGATCTTTTCACAGATAAGTTTAGAAATATGTAACTTGGGATTTTGGATGATTTAAATATATCAAATAATGTGATGATAAGGACAACTTCATATGTTTAACATCTTAAATACAATTTTTTTAACCATCTTAATATTAATGTATTAGTTATTAATGTGTGCACAGCTGGGTCATACCCCCGACTTTAATTTAAAAGGGTTTTTTGTTCACATAGCAACTTCCAATAAAGGGTGATGCATTGGCTCCAATTACACATAATTCTGACTTTAAGATGCCTGAAAATCCAACTGACAAAGTTAAAAATTCAGCTTTTTTTTCTGTAAAATCACAGGGTATTTATCAGAATTACACTCCCCGCTGTATATATTATTCAATGTATATTGAATAATAAGAAACAGTAAGTTTTATTTGCTAAAATATACTAAATGTAATGGTAATGTGTAATTTCTTAATAAAGTATATGTTATCGCACAACAGAGCATTCAATAGCCTGGGCAAAGATGGTAGACAGACCAATATGCATGTTTCCTTTTTCTTTTTCTTTTTGGATGTGTTTCTGTGCTTTTGACTACACATATAATAATGGTGGTGGCCAGGTTAGGAAACTAAAACATGTTAATAATGCAATGTCTTTGAAAGTGTGAACGAGTCTCCGTGTGCGCAAGTGTGTGAGCTCATGCAAAAAATGACAAGTGACAAACTGGCCCTCAGCTGCACCTGACAACTTGTTTTGTCTCACTCTGAAACATCTACTGTACGTACCTGAAGGGATTTACTTATATTTCTCTTTTCTTTTTTTTCTTTTCTTTTTTTTCTTTTCTTTTTTTTAAATTTGGTCGGTTCATTTCTCACATGCAAATGTATTTCAAGCACAATGACAAAACTATGAACGTTTTGGCAATCATAGTTTTGGCATTATATATATATATATATATATA
>NW_006800052.1:22997-55933 GCF_000485575.1 Poecilia formosa | reverse complement strand
CAGACAGAGAGAGGGATCTATGACTTATTCTCTGTATATAATCTTTTCCAAAGTCTGTCTTCTGTCTTCTCCTCAGATGCCACTGCAGGTTTTCCAAAATATATTTTTTCTTTTCATCTGGGAGCTTTATATGGAGATGAGAAAGGGTTACTTTTTTGTATCTTCACTCTTGTGTTGATTTAGCTTTATATTTTGAATCATTATCCAGTTAAACGATTTTAGTCCTGCATCACAGATCCTCCACTGTACCTAGCAGTGGGCACCAGGGGTGCATTTCCACAAAGCCTCCATTGTTTATCAGTCAACTCAATATGTGTTGCACTGGCAAGAGTGTTTTATTTTCCTTCTGTATAACTGCACTCAAATTAGACTGAATTTTCCAAGTATAAGAATGTGCTACTTCAATAAAGATTATTTTAATACGTTTCTTTCATTTTCACCAGGCATGTCAATAAGTGTGGAAGAGGCTAAACACAGGCAGTCAGAGGAGTGGTATGCAAGTAGGAGATTATTTACTTTTGAGAAGCCAGGCGGATTTGTAGATTAAAAAAAAAAACGAATAAGCTTTTTTTTTTTTTTTTTTTTTTTTTTTTCAGAAAATTACTTTTTATCATACTCGGAAAATCAGTAAATTTGTTAGAGTCATAGGGAAATCAATGACTCTTTGTCCACTAGCAATTGAATGATAATGGAAGTACGTGATCTTAAGATACTAATCAGTGCAATCTGCCTCATGCGTTACATTGAGCACACTCTCTTCTGGTCTGGTTATGAATATCAGCCAAATGACTGGGCTATTAATAAACAGACACACATCCCACTGTGAAGATATGGACCAGAACAAGGCAGCCATTGATCTCTTTGGGTGAACTGCTGAAAGCAGGATTGAATAAGTGTTAAGGGAACAAACTCCCATAACAATCACAGCAAAACACACACACTCAAACACACATGTTCCCCTTTCATGGGGGATTCCATGTGATGTAGAGCCTGGGGTGACCACAATCCAAAGTCTGGCAAAGAAGGACTTTAATTGTTCTTGGAATGAGGGTGGGCTGGTTTCTGGGACACTACAAAACCCTTCCAAGTATGCAGTCGGGCAACATGGCAAAAGAGGGCATAGTGTTTAAAGCAGAAACAAGAGCAACAGGGTCAAACATGTGGCTGTGTGCCTTCAGCTTGTTTTATGCTGGACTTCAGTTTGTAGGTATAAAAAAATCCTGCTGCATCATCTGAGAAACTCCAACAAAATAGAAGTCTGTAATAGTTATCTGTAATGATGAAGGCTGGGATACAATTCTGCTGGGTGGCAACAGCAGTGGATAAGTCAACAAAATTGATAAAGTTTCTTATTTTTATATGTGTACTTCCTTGTATGCTACATAAAAAAATAGTTTGCAAAAGAACATCCCTCTCTCTTTTTTTTTTGTTTGCCTGGCAGATGTTACCCTCAATTCTCTGTTACTGGAACTGTGCCTTCTGAATGTCACAGCTGAAAGCAGCCATAAAGCTCTTACACTGAAAAAAGAAAGAAAGAAAAAAAAACTTTCTTGGAAATGCAGTTGTGGCAGGAAATAGAAAATAAATCTGGGTGCATATATCCATTATCAGGGCACGTTATCGTCAGAGGGGAGTCTGCGGAGAGAGAGGAAACCAGGCTGGATCTCTATGTGAACTGCAAGATAGGGGAAACCAATTTTCCTCCTCCCTGTGCATCCCCAACATACTACCTTCTTCAGACCTTGCCAACGCTGCACAACCAGGGTTAAATCACTTCATCTAAATAAGCCAGCCAAATGTTTTACACCTCTGCATATTACTGAGTGGCGATAAGGTGCTGGTTCACCGTTCTGTGCAGAGCAGCTCTTATTTTCCTCCTTTCTGTCAGCTCCGTGGCCCGAACAAAGATGAGCATGTCGGTAGGCTTCGGCGAATGCGAAGCCCGGCGAGAGAAAAAAAAAAAAGAAGAAAAAAAAAAGAGTGAAAATAAGAGTGAGAGAGTATTTTAAAAACCCGTCCTTTTCTTACGCCCTTGACGATAAAACAACAGACAAGTCATATTTTATGTTTGTGTTAAATATTCCCGTGTGCGGCTTCTCTATGACAGCTTATTCTGAAGCAGATTTATCACAAGTCTTATCTGCTCTCCTGAACAGACAAAGGCAAGGCACATGGCTTCCAGTGTGGTGCGCTGGCGCCTGGAGCACAAGACCAAACATACGATCAATACAAGTCTCCAGTCTATACATTGGAGAGGAGTAGGTTGACATGCGTCCTTCCAGCTGACACATATCACAACTTTCTTCTCTAATTAGCTCTCTAAAGAGCATTAATGCCCATTTTAGACTCCCCCCAAGAAAGACTAAACAAATATTATCCTGGCTAAATCCTCTTCGTCTTTGTTGCCCTGATGAGGGAAATCCCTGCACAGATTTAAGGAAATATATAATTAGTCTTTACGCTAATTAATGAATGTTCTCAATTCATCTCACCACGGGAACAGATGTGGACTTAATCAGCTACCATTCAATCACAAGATCAAACATTTTTCTATGCTAACAGCAAGACAGCTACAACTAGGTGTGAGCCAGGAGATACCTTCCAAAATATATTTTCTAAAAATAACAATGTAAAAAAAAAAAAATCCTTATTTCGTGTTTTTACTTCTTAAGACGCTGTCCGTGTTATGTAGCTCTCAAATTTCCATCTTGTTAACGACTGCGGTATGTTCTTGATCTTTGATCTCCCTATAAATTATGTTGGCATGTGCGCTTTTCTCACTTTGATGTTCCGCTATAAGAATTCATGGAAATTCACTGGTGTCTAAGTCTTGTGAGAACCGAATCTAAATACCAGTTGATGAGTTGATTATAGAAAACAGAAATATAAAATGTGAGGAAGTTAAATAAAAAAATAAGATCAAGGTAATCAGACAAAAGACAAGAAAATGCTGATAAATGTAGATATCATGAGTATGAGATGAGCAATTGACCAAGTTGACTTCAATGAAAACAAAAGAAAAAAAAAGCTCTTTTCACATCAGGTTTATTGAAACTGTCAAAGTGTACTATGCGGATATTGTATGATTAAACCAAATGATAAATAAATGTATATTTGATATTGCATCTACCTTGGGTACAATTAAGTTGTCATAGAGCATGGTCAGTAAAAGTTTAAACATGAAATAACATTTAGTAATTCATAATCCAGGGATAGAAATGGAATAACATCCCCACCTGGATGTCAGTCCATTTTGGTCTGTTTACTATATTCATGAATGTAATGAGGCAGATTTCTTTAAAATTCAGGGAAGCTTTAAGAAACACAAATTGTTTCTCACTTGAGTTACATCTAATATACAGCCTGTCTAGTTGAAATATGGCTAAGACCATTCTTTTTTTTTTTTCTTTTTTTTTTTAAATTTAACCAAGTATTTTTGATAAGACAGGAGTCAGGCATTTTAAAAGGAAGAGATACACAATTTACTAGGATGAGTGTTGAAACAAAATATCCTTTGTTTGTTTGCATTATAAAATGGCATGTTGAAATTGTTGCGATAGCCTTCTTAGTAACCAGTGGGGGGTGGGGGGAGATACTTTATGGGCATTGCAGCGGTCATTAAAGCAGTCACATTTCTGACCAGCTTCCACTGGTGTTTTTATGATGAGAAACAAACCTTTGAGGCCGGGAGACGTCTTTGGTGTCGTCCTGGTCTTTAGCTACCTCCACATATTGTCTTTCAGCTTTTAATCAGGACTCCTTTTGGGGAACTCCAAATCATTAATATTTCTTCTAATCAAGTGAAACATGCTGGTTAACTAAAAGACATAATTTGTCTTAAAATCTAGTTATAGATTTCCTCTTGGCGCTATCCAATTAGATGGAAATAAGATGCTTGATGATGTGTGGACGGAGTAGTATGGCTTGTTGTGGAGAAAGGGCTACACAGCCAACTGATTCAGGGCAGCCTGGACACACAAAGAAGCCAAGAAAAAAAAATGCATTGAGTGCAGTCTGCTTGGACATGGAGGTTGGGCAGCAATGTTGATAGATGGACGAAGCTTAGAGTGGAGCTGGCAAGACACAACTTCACCCTCGCAGATGTTCATCTGCTGGATAGCAGGGTGGATTATTCGCAGCTTTAGATGCACAAACATCACTAAGACTCACAAATAAGTGACAACCATGTTCTTTTTTTTTTTGTGAAAGATCATCTCCATAACAACGCGTTCGAATCTAGCTTGACCTATTGGCAGATTAGAAGCTATCATTCCTTTCAGACAACAGAGCAGCAGGCTCGCTGAGACATGCTTCTGCTGTGGTATGTTTAGTTAGAACGGAACAGTAAAGGAAGCACCATTCGGCCATTATAACAACTGGTTACCATAGGAATTAAACGGAGACTGGATGGTCTTCCATATTACTGATGAGACAGTTACCTTAATTTCATAGGCAAGTCCTCCTGCTGCTTGGGCGTCAAGAGATTTGGCTGGTGCCGTTGCTTCCTAGCTGTCCCTTCTTCCAGTAATTGTGAAAATCTAGTTTATCAATATTATTCATACAAGAGAAATGTACTGTTTTCTTTGAACGTGTTATAAAAAGACAGTAGATTACTTGTCAATAGACAGATTTCCTTAGTGTGAATGCATTTTTTTAAGATAAGGTCTGGCCTGAATATTTAAAACGACTCCCTATGAAACAGCAGTCTCATCCGTTGAGAGATCCCACTGGAATAAGAGGGGCCTTATGCCTTGCTAAAGGGCACCTCTGTGGGGGTTTCTTCTCCCTCATCTAATTTATCCTCCCTGTTCAGAACTGACCGAGCAAGCATCTAATCCGAAGTTCCTTTCCACGACCTTTAGTACTCTCGTTTTATGTGTGCAGTTGTATGAGAATGTAAACTTGTCTATGGAAACTAAAGAGAAACAAAAAAAAGCAACATTTGCCTCAGGCTCCCAGTGGCATGACCAGCGCACTTGCTCTTAAAAAGGATCCGACACATAACTTAGACAGGGGCTTTACCCTCCTTGCAACATCAGTACATAACTCAGGCAACTCACCCTGAAAATGAAAGTGCTTTGTTTTGCCTTAAAGGAAAAAAAAAAAAAAAACTAAACAAAACTCAGACTATATGACAGGTTTTAAAAATGAACCTTTGGATTCAGACCACACTGTTAGGAATATTAAATATATACATATATATATATTCCCATAGATAAGTTTGCCTTCTTTTCAAGTGCCGGACAGATCTTGATCTTAATTCAGCACAATGACATCAGGGCGATGACACATTTCAGTGAAGATTCACTGCACGCACTGTTCTCCTCTTGCCTGACGCTGTTCCCTCATTTTTCTATGATTTGGTCAGTTTGTCTCCCCTCATTTTATGGAACCCCGATTAGTTTTTCTTCTTATTTCAATAATCGTTAGTGTCAAAGTCGTGATTATTTCATTTATATTTTCATCCTTGTTTCGTTTTATAACAGCACCTTCTTGTTGAAAGCCTATGAAACAAAACCAAAACCAAAAAAAAAAGAACATTTCACTTTCAGTGGAAAGATTTTATCAGGAAATCAGTAGATTATTATTAAGACTCTGCTAGTCTTATCTCTTTCAGACAAAAACACATTTCATATTTACAAAGGATGCTATCTTTCCTGTACAAAGAATTGCTTTGATTGAGAGGAATGTGATGCCACAGAGCCACAAAAAGAGGGGAAAGCCTCACATAGAGGTTTCTGTATTATTTGGAGCCCCTTAATCTTCCTAGCACATTATGAGTCTCTTTAATGTCTCTGTGGAGTTCAATATTGTTTTAAAATGTGGGCAGTTACAGAATTTATTCTTGTGTGAATAAAAGGCTGCAGCCTACACAATATTTTCCAACAGAAGTGTGGAATGCATCAAAGCATATTCTCTCAGCTTCTTTAGTAATCAAATACAAAAAAGGGAAGGAAAGAAAACACCATGGGAGCCTTTATTTTGTACAATGAATACTATTAGGACTGATACTTATGTAAACCTCTACAATATTGAACATTTTCATTAGAAGATTATCCATTTTCACCTATTTCTCTTGCTTTCATATTACCAGAATAGTTCTACAGCACTACAAATGAGTCATATCATATTCTGCTTTATGTATGGATCATATAACTGTCAGTTTTATAAACACAAGTTGTGAAATGCTCAGATTCTATGGAAAGCACATGAAACTACTGGTAGAGGACCAGAAGTCAAATTAGTCAGTTTTTTTTTCTTCCTTTCGTTTTTTTTTTTTTTTGTCAAATAGAGTTAAAAAGGCATGTGACATCATCCTCTTGTGGATAATTGTTCAAGTGGATGTATGCTCCGTCAGGCGCACTCAATTACTTCATGGCAAAATTGTATAAAAGAACAAATGTAAGCATGAGGGTTATAATTCTGCTTCAAAAGGCCGTGTGTACGTCTGCAGTAGACACGAAGGGTTTCTGTGAGATGCCTTCACAGAATTGAACAATTCTAGTTGCTTGAATGGTTCAGTTTCAGCCCATTGTGAGACAGGACTTTTGTCTCATGTGCAGTCATTTAATTGCTCCGGCTTAAAAAAAAAACAAAAAAAACTTGCATGTTGCTTTGTGCTTTTTGCATAATTATTGGGAGGATGCTGCACGGAGTAAATGGATTGATTATTCGGAGTGTTTCAAGATTCGTTCTAGAAAGAACAAATCTTTCTAGAACGAAAGAAGATTCTAGAAATCTTCTAGAATCTTCTTTCTGGTGCCATCTCTAACGGCGCCAGAATAAACCTGTTCTACTGAACTCAATTAAGGCACTGGATTTGCAGATATTTCTGTAACCTCATCGTTGCATAGGAATTTTGCTTGATTCGAGGGAAAGAAAAAAGGAGAAATGATGACACATTTTGAAAAGGCAGGCAACATGGTTATACTTACAGGATTCGGGTTTCAATTTCAGACAGCTGGTGCACATAGCCTTTATAAAGTGACCATGTAGATGGGGTCAAGCTTTAATACCTATATTTATATATATATTTTTTATTTATCTACTTCTTTTCCTTCCGCCACTCTCAAATGCAGACTAAGCTCTGCTTCTGGCTTTGAAACCGAGTAGACAGATTAAGCTGAGTTAGGCCTACTTTTCATAAATGTGTTGGTGTGGCACTTTGAAATCCTCCACTCCCTCTCAGCCCTATACACCTTTTCCCCCTGCAATAGAAAGAAAACAGTTAAGAGGTGACACATCTGCGCTTCTTTATGTGAAAGGTAGCTGGAGATTAACGAATGAAAGAGTCAGTCCTGAAAGCTGTTATTACAACAAAGGGAACGGAAAACACAAGTACTCCTCTATACGAGGCTGCTTGATACCCATCCACACGTTTTGAGAGCATTTCTGATTAAGATGATCCAGATGGTGATGATGAAAATGGGAGGGGTGATAGACTGATTTATTTTTTTTTTTTATTAGTTGCTGCTCAGCATAAGACATAACTACAATTATTTTCTGTATACTCCAAAAGCAAATAATCATTGAAATAGAGCACTTTAAGGTCCCATTCTGAAATCCCACTATAAATAGAGATTGGGATAATAATATATGTGCGCAGTTTTTTTCATTTTTTTTTTTTTTATGTAGGAGCTTAACTACATATAGAAGACTTTAGGAAGCCATGTTAAACTACAATCTTTATTTACCTTATGAAGATGTAATTTGAATTAAAGCACACACAGAAAGCATATAAAAAGGCTAAATTAACGCTGTGGAAACACGGCATGAATAACTTTAACCCCATTTTATGATTCTTTCAGTTTTCATGGTTGTACAGCCCTCACTTCTTAGTACTGCTGCTGTGCAGGAGTAGAGAAGGAGGCTGGGCTATTACATTTAAAGAGGCTACTTATGCACTTTATAGGTGCACTTTTGAATTAACGGTCATTCCTAAACATTTACGTTTTGAAGTATTACAAAATTAAACTGTACGTTGAAATACTATCTTTGTACCTTTTGTTTAACATTCCATTTTACCATCTTTTTTCTAGTCTTAAGCCTTCACACTACCAGTCTGCTCTAATTGGTCATAAACAATTGAGTCAAAAACAGTTGGAGAGTTGTTTCCTGTGTCACCTGGGTCGAATCATGAGAAATTTTAATTTGTTCAAGGTCTCTCTGTGTGCCTTAAGTACGCAATCTTGTCTCATATGTCAAAACAAATACCTCTTGGCTGCATTGAACAAAGAAAATAGTAAAAACATAACCCTAATATGTAACGTGTATGAGTCTGCGTGTGAAGACACACACAAACTGTCCAATTAACTAACTGCCAAGTGAGCAACCAATTTACTTTTAATCCTTCAGCAAAATTACGACAGCTTGTGTTCATAAGTCATCTGTACTAATAGTTTTATCTTTTTTTTGTTACACCTTGTTGTAAGGAAGCAAATTTTGCCAAATTTAAGCACAAGACTGAAATCAAGCAAATGCACTTTATTGGGATTCCATGAAGTAATACAAAATGGAGGATTAACATCTTTGATTTGGGGTTTGAAAAAAAATGTTTAAAAGACCAATAAACTGTTTAGCACCAAGAATGATATTAGAAAAAAAAAAATCTCTTTATCACCCGTCACGGGTATGGATGAAAGTAAAAGTTCATAAATGCTACAAAATCTCAGCAAGTCTTTTGTTTCCGAGATAACTCACCCCCGTCCCCCCAACTATGAATAAAACCCTCAGCATCAGAAGTTTTTAACAACTGCCAACTTGATCCCACTGACATTCATGAATTTAGGTCAGCAAAGCTCAACACTTAGTGTGCCAGCAAACACTATTGAATTTTATTGTTAGTTAGTCATTATGTTGCTTGCGCATCAGTTTCTCTTTGAGTCATTTTCAAAAATACAGATAAGTCAAAACCAAAAACTCTCCCTCTCCAGATATACCACTTGGCAGTCTAATCAGCTGCTGTTCTTCTTTTGCAGGCAAATGCCAAGGGATGCACAAGTGGCAGCCTAGATACTACAGAAACTTCTTAACATCACAGGAATAGAGAAAAAACAGACAAAGTCAAAACAAGTGAGAAATGGTCTCTTTGAAACATTTATTATGAAATTATAAAGGTAAAATAGCACTGTTCAGGTAAAGCTTTTGTTAACAGAAAAAGAAGGAGTTGCAGTGCACTTAAAAACTGTAAGAGTCGATTCCAGATGTAATTGATGCGGACCCATAAAGGGTAAACGTCAAAAGTAAAAGGAAAGGCAAGGCAAATGACTAATACCAAAATAAAATCATCAATATTAATTACAAGCCCATTATCGTTTAACACAGCACATTAGGCAAGATTACCAGGAGTTCAGTTTAAATGAAACATTATATATACAAGAAAGATTTACATTGATGAGAGTTACAGACCCGATTCTTTATGAGCTATGAGGCCCGATGGCAAAGCAGTCAATGGCAGTCACATTTAATGTCCAGTGTAGAAAAAACAAAAAACAAAAAAACAAAATGGGGTGTGTGAAAGGATGGGGTAGGGAAAGAAGTTGGCTGGCAATGCCATTATCACGACTATTAGTCTGGACACTGGCACACCTCAGTGACAGCTTGTGACTGTGAGTTACTTGACACGACAACCCAGCCGACAAGGTATCCCTTTGGGGTTTGTCATGTCAGAACGTACAGCACCGCAATGTCGAGGCAGTGCTGCTCCTCTAATGATAAACAGAGAACAGAAAAAAAACAAAAACAACCAGGAACGAAGTCGGCCCATGTCCTGAAAACAAACCACCCTCATCTATTACTAATGATCACAACGCAAAGGTGAAAACACCCCCATTGTTGGCGATTTAACATTGCATGTAATGGCATTGACCCAGATAGGAGCGTGGGTGAAAGGTTAGGGCTGGAGATGGGGAAGAAAAAGGGTGGGTAGAGGGACCAAGTGAGGAGTGGAAAGAAGAAATGGGTCGCCAGGGTGGGAGCGGGGGGCCGAAGGGCATTCAAACAATGAAGTAGCATCAAAAGTTCACTTTCTTTCTTTTTTTCCCCTTTTTTTTCATTTTTTTTACAAAACTTTTTTTTTTTGCAGACAAGCAAGCAGTCAAGAAACATTTTCTTCCACCCTCTACTCTTATTTTTTTTTATTGGTATTTAAAGATAATTCAAATAAGATGTTAATACCACACTGTACATGTGTTAAGCAGCAGGTTTTTTTTCTTTTTCTTGTCATGCAGTGTTAGAAAATTTACGAGGTTAGTATGTCAGCTTGATTGATTGCTTCAGAAAAAAAAAATGGGAAATGCAGTTTGCAGATTGGTGAAAACATGAAGTTGAATTAAGTAATGACAGCCCCACAAAAGCCACACAGACTTTTTGTGCAGCAATATCACAAAGCACAAGTGAATGATGAATTTGAGATAAATGGGTTGCCAGCCAAGAATGATGGACAATCAACAAAACCAGAAAGAGAAAAAAAAAATAATAATGTGCACAAACACATATAAGACTATTCAGTATGGTGCAACATTTGTCAATATGAAAACTTAGTAGTACATGTGTCTTGGAGGAGAAAAACCGTGTAATGAGAAAAGATTTGTCATTATGTGTTAAGAAAAAAAAAACTATTAGAAACACAGATGCCACATAAATACAAAAGGAAAAGAAAGAAATTAAATGTAATTCCTGGTAATTTGCCATTGTCTGTGTTTTTGTCTAAATATTGCCCAAGGTTGCAAAAAAAAAAAAAAAAAAAAACAGAAAAAAAAACACAACAGAAAGATTATAAATACATAAATATGATACATAAATATATAAATATATAATTTTAACGGAATAAAAAATATAAATACACTAAACATACTATATAAATGAACTCTGAAGTTCAAACAGTGCACCGACAGGGAGTTTTGATTTATTTTTGGTGTTTCGTGCAGACAAAACATGATCACCCTTGGGCTAAAGTCTTCTCAGATAGTTCTACTCACATCTGCTACCTTAGTAAAACTTGCCATCCATTTCATTTCCTTTTACCCACCTAGACATAGAGTACATGACGAGGTTCTTAAAGAAATACAATTTCTCTGCGGCGAATGGTCTTGGAAATCCTACTCTGGTGATTTGAGGCTTTGATGAAAAACTTTTTTCACAGACTTGTTGGCTTACCCTTTAAGGATAGCTACATTTGTCTTAGGGGTATGCTACATTTTATGCAATAAGAGAACACAGTACTCAATCTGTGTTTTTGTTTGTTTTATGCAGCTACCTGCAGTTTGCTAAATAATTAAACTCCTGTTGGCAACAGGTTCTAGACAAGATCACAAATTTGCTTGATTAAAGTCTTGATATTTATTCATCCGGCGTCATTACGAATTCATATCCACAAAAACACATGGTATTTTACACGTGGGTTGTTGTTTTCAAGGTTTCAAACCCACTGGAACGTCATTAATCAGAAGTATCAGGGGCAAGTAAAGCATTAGAGATCACAAACAGAGTATCCTGATTAAGTGACGGGATAGCTGGGGAGAAGGATGTATGATCATAGTCGACAACAATCACTGGCCTCTCTCCATCTTCCGCCGCCAAACTCTGTGTCAGCACAACCCAGAAGATATAGCAACAGACTTTTCCCCTCAGGTGCAACATTGTCATAGTTCATTAATCTTCTCAAACTTCTCCTGCTGCCATCAGCCCCCGTACATACTACTAATCCCCTTATTAATGTGGCAAATGAACCTGCACAAGAAGGACGACTCCCCCAAGGCTCCATAATTACAATGGTCTGTATAAACTCCTGTTTGCATTGAATGTCCATTCATTAAATGTACCGACAAGACAACGGCAGAATTACTGAGCTAAGCAGTCATGTTTCTCTCTCGCAGGTTTTTATAACACTCCATGCTTTAATCTGTGTACTCCATCAAGTATAAAAGTTAATAGCCTGCTCATTATTTGTTACTTGGAGTGCAACATACGTCTGCTTTTGGTACAACGGTCGCGACAGAATGAAAGATGGCACACAAGCCCTGGCAAGTCAGAAGAAATGCACTTTTTAGGAATTAAAAAGAGCGTCTCTCCTTTTTAATTCCTAAAAAGAGAGACGCTGTGGTCTCTGTCCCCAAAGCTAAGGCATGAGTTGTGGTGTAAAGAAATACGTCGCAGAAGTGCAAGTAAAATAAAAGGCAAGTGCTACCTCTTCTCTGCCGTGTAGCAGAAATTAAACACACCCTTCAAAAACATTAAGACTGTAACACATGGATTTTAAGGACAAAGTTATACCTGCTAATTATTTTTTGCCTCCTCACACAGATCTCATGCTGCAAAACGCTGAGGAGATAAAAAACATGTTTGGTGTTTGTGAAAATCTACACATGTATCTATTTGATTTCTCGTTTTTACAATGTTACTTCCGAAACCCGCAACCCCCCCGCCCCACTCAACCACGATAACATGAGCCCCGGGATCTGATGCAGAGCACATAGTTAATGCATAGCCACTGGGCTCATGCTATGATAGTGAACCATAGCTATGCCTAAGACTACTGACAGGATGAGAGGAAGACTGATGGTGATGATTATATTTGGTTTCTTAGATGCTTGTGATGCCTTGTGAAACTAGGACAGTTTTTTTTAAGCTTTTTTTTTTTTTTTTTTACTCCAGTGCTGTTTACACTAATGCAGGTCCCTAGAGGGTAAATAATAAGCGAGAGAAAAAAAGAATGGGTAGGCCAAGATTGCTTCCACTGCTATCAACAGAGATTGGGCATGGTATAAACCTTATACCACGAGGCATATGTCTGTGATAGCACAGTTGTAAATGTCTGCTATTATGATTCCCCACATGGTCTATGCTCCAAGAAACGAAGGTCAGGATTTGCTGTTGCTTTCTATGTCTTTTATCCCTGCTCCCTTTTTTGTCCATCAGTTTTCATTGTTATTGATTGGCACTGATGCTGCACAGAAGTGACTGTTGAAAACTGAAAGAAAATGGCTTTTTTAATTCTTAGGGAAAAGGGTTATTTCCTGTTAACTTCAGGTGACAATGGGTGTTTGTTGTTAGCTTGTTAAAGAAAAGTAAATGCTAAATTTCATCATTCTATCTTTCACCTCTGTGATGGATAGAATGAAACAAATTGCACCCTACTGACTTCAATTTCAGTATATTACGTCAACTCCAATTTTTCAACCGAAAAAAGTAACTAGTAATAACTTTAAGTCATATTGACACAGTTTATTATCTACTTGTATATAAGAAATCTTTAATATTGCCGTTCTTATCTTCTTTTTTTCCCCAACCCCTAAAGCCCAGTTACTCTGCATGGAATATGATATGATAATCCGATGATATTGCTTTCTGGATTTACTGTCTGCTTAAGGTTTCACTCAAATGTAATTGGTGTTATTTTCATTCTTGCTTTTAAAGAGACACTGTGCTAATCTTCTTTTTGTTTTTTATTCAATATGCTGATAGAAATGTCAGAAATGAATGCACTGCACTCTGCGTGGTAATTGTGTGTGGTAATGACATACAAATATCAGTACAGATGGTTGGCAGTGTACAAAACATTCAAGCGAAGGATAAAAAAACAAAAAAAACAAAATAAAACGAGATTAATGTCTTTTTAACCCTATTGCAACACTTTGATTTTAGATCGCCAGGTCTGTTATTTTAACTTGAACTTCAGTAACAAGAGGAATTTTTAAAGTAACTACGACAAACTACATATCAGAATCCGAATAATCTCAGGAGATCCTGGATGACAATATAAAGAATGGATGTTTTTAATTTGATTCATTTACTTTTATGTACGAGGAATCCATCTGATTAATCCTGCAGTGATGTTTTGTGTGTTCAGTCAGCACTGAGGTATTCAACCTTTCACTAATGCAGAGAGCAGCTCCTCATTCATTAAACATCTATGTCTGAGACATGTCATTCCAATGTGTAAATTAGAAAAAAAAATATTGAGCTGAATCCAACAAATCAAAAAGAAATAGACGACAAGAAAAATGTTTGTTGGGAAGCTATTAAATAAATAAGTCAACTAGTACTATTTTATTTTTTCAGGAGTTAAACAAGGCCAGAAAAAAAGTTGGATGGTCATGATTACAAATCTCACATCCCTCAGAAAAGACCCTACAGTGGCACTGGGTCTGCACTGCATTTTTGAAATAATGTAACGCAATTGGAAAAAGAGGAATAAGACATGACAGTATTAGATTGTGAAGGATTTGAACATGGTGACAATCTGCCAACGTGAAGATATGATGAAATTATCCGTGACCCCTTACGATTTTGGCGATGCTGAAAATGTTGGTAGTATTTTAACTGAACAAAAAAATAAGTGAAACTGCTATTTTTTGTGAAAATTGATATTTTACAAACAGTTTAAGTGTTTTCCACATTTACTCTGATGCTTCAATGAAATAAAATGAAAAGAGAGGCTGTTTTGGTTTCTGCAGCTCACTGACTCTGTGATCTGAGCAGGTCAGTTGTTTATTGAAAACTTCTTACTGGGCGAAGTTGCAGACCTTTACAAAACAAAATGATACAGCCATATGGGTTTTTAGATGAAGTGTTGTTAGAACTTTACTAGGAATACTTATTTTATTTTTAAAAATCCTTTTTTACTTTTATGTCTTGTTTTTCAAAAGCACTAAATTATTAATCTAACCTTAAAATTTGAGACTACGGTAGTTTAAATCCAAATTAGATATCTAATTTTTGTCTACGTGACAGTTATACAAATTGTACACAATAAACAGATCATTTTAGGTTAAAATGTGATTTACATTGTGAAACCTCTGCCCTTTGCTGTTGTTGCACAGATATGAGATTTATTATTTTTCCCTTAAACTGTATAAAATACATATTTTTGAGGTTGCTAAATCTTTATATGGCACTACACTCGAGTGTTTTTTATTTAAAATTGAAATACATTTGAATTTGGTTAAATAGTCTGGCACTGTATACTTCAAGTCTTAAGTATTACATTTGCGCTATGCTCATCACAAGTTGACCTAATAGCACATAATAAAATCTGTTCAGATCTTTTTTTTTTTTTTTTTGTTTGAGGCAACTTTTCTATTTTTTATCTTAAATGGGTACATTTACCATCTGGATAAAACTGCACTCATGAGTTAAAAAAAATACTTTTTCTTTTATCATACCAACAATTCCATGCTAAAAAAGAGTCTTTATATTGACTGAGCTTATTAAAACAAGACCACAATGAATGTTTGATGTAACTGAAGCTGAAAGGATTCAGAGAAAGCACGGACAATTGTACATTTTGTTGTTATTCATTAGATGATCTGTTCATTTTTTTAAAGTTATTTCACAACATTAGTTCCCGTATGATTTAATGTGTATTGTAGAATTACGCATAACCTCTTTTACATTATTGGCCATTAATTTTGTTTTCACGGGCAATAAAACAATTAGATTGTAACGCCAAGTTCAAACTCCTACAACTGGTGTTGGCATTAGAAGTAAGATTGATTGGCAACTGAGCTGTGTAAAAGTTTGTACAGGTTCCATTCATGTTGTTTGTAAAGGTTCCATTTATGACGTACACAAGTACTTCAAAAGACATGAATCAAACTTCATGAAGCTCAGTGAGCAAAAAGGTACATTGTAAGTGGCACTATAGAGAGAACACATTGGCTCTGTTTGTGTGCTTCTTTGAATCATTTGTTAGAATTATTGATTGCAGTAAATCTTGTATGGAATTGTGGGATGACTGAGCAGATCAATGAAGTTGTGCTTACAGTATAGTGTCATATTTCATATGTCCCGTTCTAGGGCTGGAATAGAGCACCCCGACCCTCATTTCCCCCCCCTCCAGGCGCAACCACCATCACCTATTTTATTGTCTCTTCTCACATCTCTCTCACATCGCCAACCGCACATCAACTGGTGAGTGACGCCACAATGAATGCCTCTTTTGACTGCTGCCTCTCACACAGAAGCACATTAAATGCATCCCAGATGCAGTGACCCGGAGGTACGCATCCACGGGAGTTGCACAGTGTCATCGCTGTAATTCCACTCTCTCCTCCGGATAGATCTTATCACTCAGATCTACAACTGCCATTATCAATCTTCCCCTGTGCAGCCTCTGCATCATTAGGTGAAAGTATTTCACTAAGAACTCTAACGTGGGTTTCATTTCTGTCTTGTCCTCTCTTGCGTTCCACTGCAAGTTGGCATGGTGCCAGGCTATGCCATGTAGCGCAACAGTGCCACCTAAAGGTTCAGTACCACCACATGTCAAGCCTGACCTACAGACTCTGATCTCACAGCCCTCCACTTCTCTCCCTGCGGTTTCTCTCTTTTCCTGTCTTTGTCCACGTGTGTTCGGTTAGATTAGAACTGTGTGTTGTGTAGTGCTGCTTTATTAGCAGAAAAATTAATAAGGCTTTGATAAAAAGCAGCATGGATTACGTTGAAATTTGAGGCTCATTATTGGCTAATCCTTTTTGAATTGGATGTGTATCAAGTTCCAGACGAGCTTTACTCAGTTCGCTAGTGTGATTTGAGAGCAGGCATTTAATTCAAGCATAGATGATGAGGCAAAGCTTACAGTGACATTCACAATACCACTGTAGCGGTCTAATTATTGACTATTGTTGCAGCAGCAGGTGTTGAAAAGATTACAAAATCTTTAGTGATATTACAATACACATTAAAATAAAGAAACAAACAAAAAACATGAAAACACTGTTATGAGAAGAGAGGTGAAAAGTCTGCTTTTTTTTCACGTTGGCAGCATTTTTGCTGTGATGATGACCGTTATCTGAGTAGATAGGCAAGAAAAAAATGTTTCTTTCACAAAGAACATTGAATCACAATTATTGTTGTGTAGATACAATTTGCCAGTTTTTCTAAACTGGGTGCTGAAGAAAAATTGTAAGGCAAGAAAATTGCTTACCCGCTTGCATTTTCTTAAATATTAATTCAGTAGTTTTAATAATAAAACATGTTGATAATTATCATCCCCAAATTACAATTCTGAGTCCATGATCAACTCCGTTAATTAGCAGGTGGTCTTTCTTTCTTTCTTTCTTTCTCTCTTTCCTTGTTTCTATCCTTCTTTTTTTAATTTAGGTTGAGACACAGAGGAATTTGTTGTAACTCTCCAGTACTGTTTTTCTCTTTCTTCAGACTACCCTACAGTGGGTCCCTAATCTAGACTGGCACTTCAGCACTGTGGAACAGGGCAGTTATAGGCAGTACTTATAGACCAGTAAAAGTGCTCCTTTACCTGCTGTCTGGTGTGCATGGGCCCCTTCGTTTTGAACCCTCCTTGGGAGCTGCTCTCTGAGGCACTGAAGTGGTCGGAGCTCGTGGAGGATCTCTTGGAAAGGGTGTCACAGCCCCCAACAAATGTGTTATCCAATGGGAGTTCCTGGATCACATGATGTTTCTTGACTGAGACAGGTGTGTCGGCCTTCAGGTGGAAGGCCGACTGTGGTGAGGCTGACTTGTAGTGCCGAGCCAGGTCGGGACTGCTTGGTTTGAAGGTGGTAGTAGGTGTGGCATTCCAATCAAAGCGTCCAATCCCTTGTTCTTCCAGCTCAGTGGGCAGGCTGATGGTTCCGTTAATTGGTTCGTGGGCAGGATCATCCGGTTTGTTCCCCTCAATGGTGACAAAGTTGAGCAAAGAGCTTTTGGGGGACTTTCTTTTCTTGCGCTTTTTCTTTTTGTTCTGCTTGTTTTCCGTGTTGGGTGACATCCACTCAGCCCCTTGTTTTTTTCTCTGTGCAGCTTTAAATCTGGATGCATGGCGACAGCGCAGCAGCACAGTCACAAAGATGACAATGATCACCACCAATGCGCCAGTAACAAAGGCTATCATTATGGTTAAATAGTCACCATTTTGATAAGTTTCACTACTTTCACCAATGTTTCTGTCTATTGGGGTCTCCATGGTGCGCCGGATGAGATCATAAATGAGTGTCGCGTTGCCCACGGTGTCATTGACATACAAAAATACAAGCACCAGGGTATGGAGTGATTTGGGGTAGCCTAGGTCACTGATATTGACCACTAATCTGTGTAAGCCTATGTCAGTTATTGCAGGCTTTTCTTCCAGTGTAATGTTTCCAGTAACGGGGTCAATTCTGAATAAACCCTTGTTATTCCCACTGACAATAGTGTATTTCAGTTCAGCATTCATCCCTGTGTCACCATCAACAGCAAACACCTCAGCTACCACGGATCCCGGGATAGAGGACAGAGGGACAAGCTTGAAAGATGTGTTAGAGGGTGGATAGATGACAATTGGCGTGTTGTCATTAACATCAATGACATTGATGGTCACCTTTGCGACTGAGGAGCAAGGAGGCCTGCCACTGTCCACAGCCTTAACATCAAAAGTATAGGAGCTCTGTTGCTCCCTGTCAAAAGACACATTAGATTTTATCACCCCAGAGTATGGATCCAGGATAAAGTTCTCATTGTCATTCAGAATAGAAAGAGAGACAGCAGCATTTTCTCCTGCATCTGAGTCTGTCACAGTTATCACCCCCACAGTGCTGTATTTAGGCAGATTCTCTGATACAAAGAACTGAAAGTGGTTATGTGTGAACTTAGGATTGTTATCATTTTCATCCAGCACAGTCACAATAACAGTTGCCTGTGTTTGCAAAGGGGGAGTTCCGTTATCTCTTGCCGTTACGGTGAAGAGGAATTTATCCTGATCCTCCCTATCAAAGACCCTGGATGCAGTCAGGACCCCGGTTTTACGGTCCAGATCAAAAAATGATGCATTCGGTCCCAGCTGATACACTATCTCTGCATTCTTCCCACTGTCCTCATCTGTAGCGGTAAGGGTGGTGAGGAACAGGTCGCGCTTGTTGTTTTCCATGACGGGCAGCTCGATGACTGGCTGAGTAAAAATAGGTGGGTTGTCATTCTCATCCTCCAGCCTCACTCTCACCAAGGCCGTCTGATTCAAACTCGGCTTCCCAGAATCTGAAGCAACAATTTTAAAGTTGTATTCCTTCGTCCCCTCGTAGTCAAGCAGAGCAGATGTTTCCAGCAGATACTGGTTGTCGTACACAGCTTTCAGATGGAAAGGTACATCCTTCTCTATAAAACAAATGACCTTGCCATTTATGTCAGTGTCCCTGTCTGAAACTGTGATGAGAGCGATCTTAGTATTGATGGGATCCTTCTCTGAGAGGAAAACAGTCCCGTTAATGGGACTGATTATGTATCTCAGGTCTATATTAGGTGGATTGTCATTAACATCAGTCACATTTATAGTAACAGTAGCTCTGGCTGGACTTGAGCTGCCGTCACTGGCTAAAACAGAGAGCTTGTGAATAGCAGTTTCCTCCCGGTCCAGAGGTCTCTGTACTGTAATTAGGCCAGATGTTGTATTTAATGCAAAAAGTCTTTTAGTTGCTGGAGACACTTGAGTTCCAAATACGTAATGTATGTCGGCATTTGCCCCAATGTCCGCATCCGTAGCCTGGAGTTGCACCACAGATGTGCCTATGGGGGAGTTCTCGGGTATATGCACATCTATCTGACTCTCTTTGAACACTGGCTTGTTATCATTGACATCTGTTACAGTCACCTGAAGAATGGCAGTGCTGGATTTCTGTGGACTGCCACCATCCTCCACTTTAATCTTCATCACATAAGTATCCTTCTGCTCCCGGTCAAGATTCTGCTGCACAATAAGCTGGGGCCACTTCTCCCCCTCAGGCGTCTCCACAATGTCTAAACCGAAGGCACTCTGCCCATTGATCAGCTCGTATTTGTGGACACTGTTGGGGCCAGTGTCTGGGTCAGTGGCAGAAGGAATAGCAAAGCGGCTGTTAATGAGAGTGTTCTCTGGGATAGAGATGTTGATCACAGGGGACGGGAACATGGGGGCATTATCATTTGTGTCTTTGACGATTATTTTGATCTTAATCAGCCTGAAATAATCATTAGGCAGGATAACCACTTCAATTTCAAAGGAGCACTCACTGTCCTCAAATGAGGGACCGGGGCACAACTTCTCTCTGTCAATTCGGTTTGATGTTGTGAATATCTCTCCGGTACTGCTCAGAACACGGACCAGTGGGTTGTCTCCAGCTTTGGAAACCAACCGGTACACAAGATTTGCACTTGCTCCAGTGGCAGCATTTGTATGGGAAATGTTTAAGTCCTTTGGTATATTTCCAATAAGGACATTTTCTTGCAATTCCTCCCTGATGGGATAAATTAATTCTTGAGCTATTGAAGGATCAAGCCATATGCAGGCAAGCAGAGCAGCCAACAGGTAATAGTCTTTCAGATCCATGGCAATTGTTAATTTCTCTTCAGGCTTTGCAGTTTAATTATTCACTTCTGTGCAGTGTTGACCACGATGACAGTAATCTTCCAAGAAAATACCTATGAATACACGAGAGAGTTTCTCTTCAGTTAACTTTCTTTAGCATGCACAGTAATGATACTTATTGTACAACCACTTTTCTAAAATAAAATTGTGTTCCTCGCTGTTGTCTTTTATGAATGCATAATATTAAATCCAACTGCAAACGCTCTGCTAAATATCATTTAAACATTCACAAAAATCAGCAAATTCTAAACTGCAGCAGTATCTGTTTACTCCCCCCCCCACTCCCCCTTCGCAATTCCTCCTAATTCCATGCTCACCAAGAATCTATCACCCCTAAGGCTGGAAAACTTCACAACACATTACACAGTCTTAATAATTTCTCACTTAAATTGGCAAAGTTAAAGAGCTTAAGCTGTGTGTGGGCTCCTAAACGAATGAATGCGCATGAATGAAGACTGCAAAGTAAGCTTAGTCAGATGTTGAATTCAGCGGGCATCGGAGACCTATTCTTATCCTACATACATACCCCAAATCCGTTGCAGCAAAGAAGAAAAACTGGAGTGTGTCAGCTCATAGTCTTCTCATCCCTTGATGCCGTATGCGCGTTTATTCAGGTAAAGAGATCCCTCTCTGCCTCTGTGGCGTTTTGTTCCAGAAAAGAGGGAGAGAGAGGTGGGAGGGAAAAAGCCCCTGTCGGAGTGATCAGACAGATGAATAGGTTTGAAGTAAAAGCTGCAAAGCGCAAAAACTGGGGTTAATATGAGGCTGTATAGCGAGTGTCGCAGTTCCTTCTCCCAATTTAACTTCAGGAATGGACAGGGAATGACGGCGCGACCTGCGAGGATTGCGGTGATCAGCGTCGGTCCCCCGGTATACCCAGCAAGGTGATCAGTGTTTTGTGATGCCTCTCACAAGTAGAGATCCAAAAAGAAGAAGAAGAAAAAAAGAAAAATCAATGGTGATCTCCCGTAAACGTCCCGAGAAACCCGGCTTCCCCCCCCCACACACCTTTCCTTATACCCGGCTACCTGTGAAGGTGAAGGTGCCGATGAGGTGAACGCAGGAGGAGACACTCGTGTCCCGTCATGATTCAACTTCACGCAGCTCCATCAATAATTGCACAAATGTTTGCACGAAACAGCCAAAAATAAAAAAAAAATATATATATATTTTTTATATATATAAAAAAGAAGAGGTGCAAAATCTGAGATTCAGTCCCACTCGGAGATGTCAAGCAACATAAAAAGCCTCTACTGTGTTATACACCGATACTCCGAGAGCACACTGCCGCTTATCCTCGCAGTCTCACTCCCAGAGCAGAATATCTTGCACTAACTCTTTGTAAACCCATAGGAGGGGTGGTGAAGTATACCACTCCAATGCTCCCCCCTCTCCAACCTCGCCGACCCTCGTCATTGGACACCGCCCATCTCTTTCAGCTGCGTTGTCAACCCAGAGCCGCGGCACGATTGGTCCGCAGTCACGTCACTTAAAGCGGTCCGGAGGGTCTTCGGCGGCGAGCCGCTCGGAGAGGATGCTGCAGGCTGCAGGGAGACGCTTAACCGAAACCCGGAGGCTGGAGGGGGTTGATGATGAGGATGACGACGAGGATGATGAAGCTGGCAGTCCTACTGATGATAACGTCAATACAAAAAAAAAGAGAGGATATTCTTTCGCTTTTGTATTATGTGTAGATGAAGACAAACCTTACTGGGTGCCTTTTAAAGTGACTCATGAAAGCCTAAATGCCAACCTGTTTGCCTGTTGTCAGGTAGGCTGCAATAATTGGCGATCTGCTTTGAAAAAAAAAAAAAGACACTCGGTGAATTTTTGGCACAGCAAAAATAATTAAATAAACAAACCAAAGCTTAGAATAAAAGCTTTGTGTGAGAGTCCCCCATAACTGTGCTCCAGACAAAGAATCCGTTGTCTAAGCATCTTTGCGGTGAGGTGCATATTTGCGCTGCGCAGCGTTCGCACCCCGCTGCCAGCCGTCAGCAATTGTCCGTCAGAAATAACCTTGACAGTTATCCTCTGTCATCAAAGCTGTGTGCAACACAGGGTGCGAGCGCTTTGCGTTGTGGACGAATTACATTTCTTCTTCGTCTTTTTTTTTGTGTGTGTAAGTTTTACTGCCTCATGCTCAATTTGTGCTGATCTCAGAATGTTGTGGTTTGGCTTTTGAAATAAGCCTTATAACTGATTCTCAAGTTCCATAGGAGGTATATGGTGAATAACCAATAAAATGGCATGTTAGAAATAACAGCAGTTAACCAAAACTAAACAAAAATGTAAATTAGAATAAGCCACTGAGATACAGCCGTCATTTATTGCCGCCAACCTTCGCATTGTTGCTTAATTTCAGTTCAGTGCATATAACTCTCAGCTGAAGCCGCAGCTCTCTGCATGTGTTGCTTCTTCTGCTGCTGAGAAAGGCAGGACGTGTAGCCGAAGAGGAGCGCAGACTACCACGGTGAACACTGCCATCTTGAGGTGGACCTTCACATGCGCCCCTTAATCCAGAGTTGAGCTTCAAATCTCCCGTAACCTCACAGTTCTGAATCGAGATTTCACTTAAAGCTCTTGTGCACCCAGGAGAACAGCCTGCGTAACAGATTACGCAGCGAGTAAATGGGTAAGGAGCAACGTGCAAAAGGCCAGAAAACAAAAGTGAGAATAAGCACCAATGTTGGTAAATGGTGATGGAAGCGATGCAAAGGACAAGGGAGCCACACCGCTGAGGTGAGAACTGGGCTGCGAATCTCTCTGGAGAGTGTGGCTTAGTGCCCGGTCAGCAGTCCATTAGCACAACCAGCCTAGTGGCCTGACCTTTCTGCCTCCAGATTCAGCCATCAGTGTCCTTAGCTGGGAGAGAACAGCCAAAGGAGGGATCTGTCACTTTAGCTTAAAGTCTGACACCCTGATGTAGAGAGAAAAAGTGACAACATAACTGTCTTCGTGGTGAAACGGTGTCTTGCTCTGGTGGCCAGCTGGAGTCATTAGTAACTCATCACCTGCTCTTACTTGCTCACTGGGAGTGTGCATACATCTGTCTTGAGCTTTTCTGCATAACGGAAAATATATCCAACTAAGTGGAAATGTTCTAACCCTGCCAGGTCTCTGAGGTGTTTTTGTGTGTTAGCGCAGGAATAATTGCTCAGTAATTGGTAACACAGGACATGGAGAACACTTAAAAAAAAAAAAGTCATTCCTCCCACCTTCTGAAATAATAATTAAGACTCTTGTTATGATCATCAGCTCCAGTAATTTGATGCGTGTGTGTCACAGGTTCAACGAAAACATATATTTATTATCTTCTGACGGGAGTGTCAAGTGTTAAATGACCCTCGTCTCAAACACCAGAAGGAAATACGATAAGACACATCACAGCCCGATTCTAAATTTAGCATTTCACTCAGTTTTTATCGTCCTTTTTGGCAGTTTGAATTTGCTCCAGCTAGTGCTTTTAGCTAGCTATATTACCGACAAGCGCTGGATGATGCAGTGTTGTAATACAGGTATAAGTAACTGGGGGTATATCTTCCTCAATCTCCCACTGAAAAGACAGCCTAAGGGAAGTGTCTACACCTAAGGCCTTATGATTCCTCATATACACGGTGCAGTCAATCACACCATTCACCTTGGTTTGATTCCCACACTGACTTATTGACTTGTCCAAGCTGCTGGATTGACCTCATGAATAACACAAGTACAAATATGTTTATCTTTCATGTCCATTAAAGAACAAGGTCAAGCAGGTAATTTATGTATGTACTAAATAAAACAAGGTCTAGCAAGTAAGAGCCAGAAAATATAAATTGTTGGTGTCAGAGTGTCTGTCGTGATAGGAGAGGAAAAAGGGAGCTAAAAATGTTTGCTAAAAATTGCAACTTGTTCAAACCAGATATTTGCAGTTACCGCATGTTTTCTTTGTCTTTGTGTGACATTAAAGCAGACTAGACACATTTTCTGTTTTAGGTCAATTAGTGCTATTAAAATAAATATATTTGCTCAGTGCTAGAAAAATAAAGATTCTTCGAGATAACCGTCTGACTTTCTTTAAAGTCAGAAGCTTACCTACATTAAAATGACTATGCCTCTGATACATTCAACAAAGTACTGTTTTAAAGTACACCTGTTCTTTAAAACAGTGCATCTGTTTTAAAGCAGTACCTCAAACACAGCTGCTTTGAGTGTCACCGTGGAAACATGATAAATAAGGTAAGGTATCTGGTAGAGAGTAGTCAACCTAAACAGGTCGGGGTCGTACTTGGGTACAATTCTCAGATGCCTTAAATTGCCCAGTTTATCTGTTTAACAATAAGCGCCGTTGTAGCGTCCAGTCGTTATGCTCATCAATAAGACGACGGGCTCTGTGTCGCAGGGATGAAAGTCTTCTGGTGTGAAATGTACACAACAGCCCCAGAACAAAGGAAAATGACTTTGTGAAGATGCTGGCTGAAGCTGATAAGAGTCGCTCATGATCACAGTAACACGAGTCCTGTACTCGCAAGGGCCAGAGGGCCTCTTCTACAGGTTAGTGTCCATTTCTCCAAAAGCAACATAAAAAGCAAGATTAGATTAGAATTGCCAAATGCCCTCAAGGACAAAGACTGTAATGTTTGGAGACAAATTTTGTGGTCTGATGACAGTAGAGTTGAAGTATTTTTCCATAATGACCTTCATCACATTTGGAGGAAAACTGTAAAAGTCTGTGAACACCATCCTGACCATGCAGTACGGGGGTGATGGTATCGTGCTTTGAGGATGTTTTATTGCTGGAGGAATGGCTATGCTTCACAAAATAGCTAGCCTTTGAGGAACAACATTGGAGGACCACCTCAAGCCATCGCCCAGAGGATGAAAGTTTTGTCACAAATAGGTCTTAAAAACTGACATGACTCTTAGCATGCTGCCAAATTATTTAGAAAGTGGTTTAAGAAAACCACATCAATGGTTTGAGGATGAAACAAAACCCTGATCTCAGTCCTATGTAGCCTTTTTTTTTTTTTTTTTTTTTAGAGGATCTATTGGAAGGAAGTTGCCAAAATTGCTGAAGCTTGTGGGAGGACACCCAGAACATTTCACGAAGCTCATGCTGTTTAAAAGGCAATTCTACCAAAAATACTAATGAAATGTATGCAGATTTTTTTTATTTATTTAAAGAAACTATAAAAGAAATATCAAATCTAAATAATTTTGGTCATCCTTACTGAACTAAGACAGGAAATGTCAAGTCTTAACTCATGTCCAAGAAGGAAGAAAAAAGGAACCTTTTTTAAATGTCGTTTTCCAAACGAGAATGAAGAAAGTGTGCAAATACTTTACTTAGGGGGCAACCTTTAAAAAGCAGTGTTAACACTTTTAGAGAGAGAGAGGGAAAAAAATGTTCTAACATTTAGGATATACTCACAAAAACGTTTCTTTCTCTAAATGTTTGCTCAGAAGAATAAAAATGGCAAAGCTTTACTTTAAGAGCAAAAATCATCTTACACTTGTTAAGCTCATTGAGGGTTTTCTTCGCTCTGCCTCGCTAGCTGTGTGAGAAACGATAATTAGAGGCCATTTCAGACTGTGTGAGCTGCTTGACTCGCCGTGCTTTCTTCATGCACAATACAGGTATTTAAAAAAAAAAAAATGAAAGAAAGAAAGATTACAATTAATTTGTCCAGAAGTGTAATTATGCAGATCCTTTGCAATTTCTAAAGTGAAACTAAAATAAATAACAACATAAATGACACAGTATCAGTAATGAATACTTATTTTTAATCTCCACTTCCCACCTCACTTCCTGTATTCAGCTGACTCAGAGAAAAAAAAAAAAAAAAAAAAAAAAAAAAACATCACTTGGGCTATTATCACTTGAGCTGAATCCTGCTGCTTTTTACACAGAGCCGCCTGCCAACCAAGCAAATGAGCACAAAAAAAAAAAATTGGACTTCTAAAATAATTAAGTCCTTCGAGTAGTTTTACTCATTGTTGAAATCATACCTTTACATAATAGGCTTTACTGCACGTTGAGTTACATGTTGAGGTTCAAACACAGTCTCTCCCACCACTTTCTTATAATATTTTGATATATAGTTTATAATCTTTTTTTCAAAGCTCAGCTTCCTCTCGTTAATCCCCTTCTATTACAGTTTTCTTTTTCTAGCAGAGAATGTGAACTTCGCTTATTTAGTGTTTTTGCGAGAAAAAAAAAAAGCCTCGGCAACTTTCGATCAAAACACTTGCAGATTTCCTTAAAACCCTTTTGCCAGTGGGACTTAGAGCACTAATGACCTAGTGGATAATTGGCATCACACACCCTGCAGTCACTGAACACTAATCGGAACTTCCAATCAGACATTTCTGACTTGAAAGTTTAGAAACATGTGAGAGAAGATTCAGATAGAAAGCATTTATCATTTGCTTTGAATGTGATTTCAGTCAAACCAAACCTTTGAATTCCCTGAAGGATTTTATGTTGTATTGCTTAACAAGGAGGTAACAAGGTACTTTGATATGTTCAGGGCCAGAACTTTACCGCTGCTGGCTTTTGAGTCATGTGTAAATGCTTGTTCAAGGTAATTTTTTTGATTCACCATATGGCAACCTGACAGATTTTCCTTAGTTGATCCTGAGCTTTCCTTCTTACTGCAAAACCGTCTTAAATTCATTTTTCATGCACCCAGCAGATACTTTACTGGCAGAGAGTTGGCATTTAAGGCATAAAATGTCATTTATATTAGTCGTTTGGACATTGATTGGCATATTGTTTGATCAATAAAAAGATACCCTGGGTGGATTTGCTTTTAAATATGCCAAAAATTCAAGATATTTCCGATAAGACTAGTCTCTTCTGTCAATACAGCCTCGATCTGACTATAATTTGCTCTCTTCCTTCAGTTTCAGCTCCTGATTTTTTTTCATCTTTCTGACACATTTGAATCACATATCACTTTGCCGACGGTGCACTGAAAAAAGGTCAAACATTCCTTCCTATATTCTTTTTCTGACTCGTGTGAAAGCCTGGGCCGAGATGGATCCTGGTCAGAAACAGCTGTGAACCAGGGAGAGAATGTAGAGTAAGATCCTCTTCTGCTTAACTCACGCACAAGCAGGGCTGACCTTGTGCAGAATGAATGAAGGAATATAAAAGTTTCAGATACTTGGCATGCACTCCAACACCAGAATGATTTCAAAATCTTATCCAGCAAAGTTGTATGACTTGGGACAGGGAGATCATTTTCTTGGAGTTCATCCTGCGTCTCAAGCAATTATAACTCGCAATGTCTGCCACCCTCTTCTATTTTTGAGCAAATACTTGACATGCAGAATACAAATGTAAAACCCCCATCCGTAACCTTTGAAGTTCCTGCTTCTTTAAAGTTTAATTACTATTTTAATAAAATTTCGCTGATTCCTTAGAGGCTTGTTGTCATGGTTTAAATATCAGGCTGAAACAAGCTCCAACAAAGACAGATCCCATCCGGTACCGGATGTGCAGCTGCAGACTCACAGCCACCGTATCTTTTTTAAAATGTCAGTATCAGGCTCTAAGTGAAATGTACACTAAGTTAATTTATTTCTGCTTGTAACCTAATTATGACTCTGGCTGCAGAGACAAGTTGCGAAGAAGAGGGGAAATGGCAAGGAAACGTCTACATATATGCAGAAGCTCTACTATGCTATTTAAAAGGTCAGACTTGTGTGTCGTGACTTTTGTCAAGAGTTAGTCAAGTGACTACTGCCTTAAAAGATCGGCCTAATTTGAAATGTTCAGATATGTTGCATAAATTGGTAATAATATGTAGCAAGTGTGCGTGCAAAATGCATGTTACAGTGTGTCTTAGCTGGGTGAATACACGTGAATGACGGAAGGACTCTGCTAATAAAGACTTTATTAAAAAAAAACACACAAAAAAAAACACTCAAACCAGTGTGCAGATAAAAGCTCAAACCTCTTGTACAAAACACTAAGATCACTCTGTAGGTGTGCAGCAATTGTTGCTGCTCCACTTTTATGTAAAGTACACCCACTTATTAGTTTAATCAGTGGTCTAAAGCTGAGCATGAGTCATTCCCTTAGAACGAGGAGCCGTAGATTCGTCCGGTAGTTCTGAGCATACGCTGATGAGAAAAGTTTCTTTGTGAATGTAGCTAAACGCCATGACCTTGAGACGTTTGTTCACATCTATATTTCTGCATTAATACAATACGTGTCACCATCCTGCTTCTTGTTCGTATTTTAGGAGATTTTAGGAGATGCCTCATATTTTCATGGCCTAATCGCTATGCCGTTCAACAGATTTCTGTTATGTTTGTCAAACACTCTGACATAGCGACACAGCCAACAACACATCATATTTCTGTGTAATTCAATCTAAGTTGCAGAAAATTATTGTTTTCCTTTGTGTTTCGCAGGCTGTTAAAACACACCAATAATTTCCCTTTACCCCAAGAAATGTCAGGGAGACCCTGCTTGTTATTTCACAGGCAACAGAAGCTTCTAAGATTCAAATCCCTGCCCACTGTGATGAGGTATTATCAGATGACAACATGCAATTTAGGTTTAACAAATGAGATGGAGAACAGGAAATGTCACTCTCCCTCATGGTCATCCTCCCCCCGCCCCCCACACCCCCGAAAAGCACAGATTCTGCTGTAGAAATATTGTCATATGTTGTTGTTGCACATTCAGTCTGGTGTGATGTCTGATGCAGGAGCTGCCAATAATCATGTTTGCATGGTGAATCCAGCGAACGGCGACAAACAGTGACTGGCAACTTAAAGGGCTCTTTAATGCTAAATTTTGTGTGCTAAATAATTTCGTTATAGATCAAATAAAATTATCCATCTATCTATCTCTCTATCTATCTATGGGCATTCATATTGATGCATTTATGTTTTTTCTTCTCTTTTGAAGGTTTTTAATCTCCAACCTGGAACGACTGGCTTATCTGCTCTGTAGGCATTCATAGGAATCTAATACTGTAATCTTTTCTTCTAATTAGTTTCCTCTCTCATTAATTTGGAATCACATTTTGCTTCTTTACAATCTATGGAGCACACATGCCAACATCAGCAAAATCTAAGAACTGATGACAAATAGTTTTTTTTTTTTTTCATGCAACATTTGTAGTAAATGCAAAATTTGCAGTTTTTTATTTACTGTTGAGATATATGATTTACTAATTCTCAGTAAGTCTTTTGTTGACTAATGGTAAATATGGTAAATGGAAAATAAATAGCAAAATAGTACAAATAACTGAATGGCATAAGATTTAAAAGTGAGATCATTGCGATTTTTTTTGTACAAATAACTTGAGTGATTAGACAGAATATTATTCTGTAATTCTGTTTACCAAAAACTGTGAAAAGAATAATTAATTTTTTTTTTTTCTTCCCAACCTCTTTGTTGGTTGTATTTTTTTAGAAAACACTGCAGCCTTATTAAGCTTTTAAAGACAAGCTTTTGCAATATGTGAATGTGATGATTTAGAGAAGTAAGCGACATGGGGAAACCACGTGGGAAAATGGACCCATCAACATCATTAACAGTTAAACTTTGTGTCTATGTTGCAAATAAAACACACATTTGTTAAGCCAAATATCAATATGGACCAAAGCTCAACACGGCCATGCTCGCTATTCCAGTTGCTGACTCATCACCGGTCGGAGCTGTGTGTCTCAGTGAGGCGCTTTTATACCCAAACACAGAGCTGCATTACGTAAAGGCGCACCATGATAAACAAATAACACAGTTTGACCAAAGCGGCCTGCACTGAGAGAGTTTTAAGTAAAATAATGCAGAACAAATTTACATTACTATGTTAAAATTTGCACGAAAAAACTTTGAAAATAGAGCCTAATATAACTTATTTAGACAGTTTATCAACCAAAAAGGGGGGGAAGGGGGCTGATTTTAGGGTTAATCACACTTTAACCTGACATGACATCACAAGATGGGATTTAAAGGAAATGTTGGTGTGCATTTAGGAGCTGAACAGATGATGTCCCTCGCTCTGCTTGGAACATTTTCATCACATTCATGTTACAAACCCACATTTTGACGGAAACTACAACATCTCTTGAGGGAGAATAAACGGCCCATAATTCTAGTCTGAGGATATTCCAGTCACCCAGCAGAGTTTTTCAATCTTACCAGGGGATAATTTGCAACTTTGAATGTTTGGGTTGCAGAAACACTGAGCTGGAAAATTTTCCCTGGACAGACTTAGCTGATATTATGAACATTGATTGCCCGAGTTTATTGTTGAGAAAGTGGAATATGGCAAAACTCACAAAACAAAATGGACTGCCAAGCTCATTTTCCTTTAACTCATAGTTGTAGAAAAACAACAACAAAAACGTTTCTGTTTCTCAGTCCACTGTCAGTTTTTATTGCTGCTTTATTAGACCCCATTCATTTAAAAAAATCTAATAAACGAGTGATATTTTTATGGAGAGAAACCAATGCGTTTTAAATTGCAGAAAATAAAGATATTTCTGACTTAGACTTATTTTGGAGAGACAATACCACTGTAGCTTGTTAACAAGACCACAAAACTACACAGATGAGAAGCGACGAAGTGAAATGGGAAAGGAGAGCAAGAGTTGGCGGATGCACACTTTTATTTCCCAGTTGTTGAAGCAGTTGTTGTTGTGAATAAACAGCCGTCTCAGAGGGTGTTTGCTTGCATCCGACTCCTGTAAAAACGCTTTACATAATTACGTTGTTAATTACAATGTTTTCTAAATTTAAGCGGTGGGAAAACCGGTTTGCTTAGTCTAAAGACCACACTAAGTTTAGATACGTACTGAATTATCCCATGTTGTGCATTAGGAAACAAATTTTGAGGGGTGGTATTCGCAAAGTCATTTAACTTCACACCCTGGAGACAGGTAACAGTTTTGTAATATCTTGGTCTGGACCAGAGTGGTAAACCAACAAACTTGTGACAAACTTATTACTGTTGTCCCTGAAGCCATCTTAATAGCACAGGAAAAAATCTGCAGTGTTATTGAGACAGTTTTTTTTTGTTTTTTTTTTGTTAGTGCGCTGTCCTTGTCCTGGTTGAGCTACCCAGACTATGCAAGATTATTTCCAAAGAATAAATTGTCACTTTCCTAAAAATCTTGCCCAAGTAATTTTTTGTCAAAATATGATTTAGGCAAAAGAAACAAACAAACAAAAAACACTTGTGCCGAAAAATAACTTAGGCCAATATAAAGTGAAGATCAAGAAACCACAACAACTTCTATGAAGCGTCATCCTGGTTCCTACACTAAAGAATATATTTGTCTGCAAGTCCCTCGTCTTTGCTAGTAATGTCCAGTTAGGGCATTGCTAGCGAAGATGAGCTGCATCAGAGCACCACTTTTCAAAACCTACAGAAGGCAAGGGTGACCCAGGTGGGAAGTAGATTAGACGGCAGTCTGAGGAAACGGCACTACAACCTGATTACCTGCAGCACCTACTGGCTTCAGGGACATGCAATATCATTTTGTTGGAATAAGTGGAATTCCAATTTGAGTAGGTATTCATTGTTCAACGTTTTTGGGAAAGACAGGATCATATATGCTTTTGCATCTGGGTTTAAAAAAACTACTCTGCTGTTAGCATAGAGGGATCAGCTTTGCTACTGACAAAATATATCTAGATTGATGGAAAAAGAGTGCTGGGGAAAAAAAAACACATTTGGAATGAAGCATTTGACCTATTTGTGAAACACTGGGCTATCTTTAATGCAAGAAAAGTAGGGGGCAGGTGGGGGTTCGAGCAAGAAGTTATCTTATGTTTTGTGGACTTTGTGTCTTCTGCTGTGACCTATAGGAGGAGCATCAGGAGTATAGAGTTGCAGCCGCTTTTCTACAGATTATTCTATCCTGTGCAGTGAGAACTTGATGTTGTATTGGATGGATGGAATCAGTCTTGACACTGAGCGTGAAACTATACCCGGCCTGTCATTAGTTGTAAGTTCTGTCCTCAGTTTTTTTGTAGACAGAAATCTGAGGTCTAGCCAAGGGCCAGAAAGTATTCAGTTTGGCTGCTGTGAGATTGCTGCTGAAGAAATCCTAAAGCTTTTACTAAAAGCATCTGCAAAGAGCATTTGAGGACATGGCCCCGTCTGTAGCGTGCAAGAGATTCACATGAAGATTGAGAAAGTACTGCAAATGCTCTGCTGGCTATTTGTGAATATCTTAGTCTAGAGCAGACAGCCATAGTTCGCCATTTTATAAGTAAATATTATGCGATAACTCAAACGGAGCACAGCCGTTTATAATTTCATTTTGCTGTTTCAAAACAAGACATATAGTTTTCAAAAGTATGACGAAGGAAAGATGTAACACCTCATATCCTAAAACCATGATGTGACATTTCCTTGCCACCACGAAGCATCACGAATGCGACAGATTAACACACTGCCAGTAAACTTTGTTATCAGCAGAGTACTTTTTTTTATCAGCTCAACAGTCTGATGCCAAAAATGTAAAGAAATTTCAGGATGGCAAGAGTGTGTTATTTGTGGGTTCTCTTTTACAGAGAACCTTTTGAAACTCCTTTGACAAATAATGTGTTTGTAAAATTCATGAGGTGTGTGTGTGTGTGTGTGTG
>NW_006800052.1:2282-21240 GCF_000485575.1 Poecilia formosa | reverse complement strand
ACTGACAATGGGTGCTCAGAGAATTAGAAGTCTTAACTCCAAAAGTAAAATAAAATCAAAATTACAGTTTACAAAGGCAAAAAGTTCTTATGTTTTGGTGACATCTCCTGTGGGAAATACCGAAGTGCTTTGTTGACCACAGTCACTGTAAACTTCAGAAACTTCAGGAAGTCTACCCAGTTGTGAAGTACAGGACTGGCAGCATCATGTTGTCTGTTTTTGCAGCACTATTATGGAATCACATTTCTGCCAAAAAGACTTGACGAGCTTATTAAGCAATCACCATAACGCATCTATTAACTGAAAGAGCGCATGTCTCTGATCACAAAGCCACGCTCTTCTAGCATGGCAAGAAGTAAAGCATGCTCCCTCTACCCATCTGCACGCTCTCATTGGAATGACCAATGAATTTTCAGCTCAAATCTAGTGGCGAGTGCTAGCAAGGGACTAACAGGAGTAGAAGAAAAGTGGGGGACATGAAGTGGATTCAAAGTCCAGATGGAGAGGAGGAGGCAGGTGAGAACAAAGAAGAATAAGAAGACAATAAAATTGTCGTTGATTTTCCTTTACTTTATATTTACCTTCTTATTCGTCTCTGCACAGAAAGGCAATGGTCAGGCTAGTACAGATGGGTAGAGGGAGCTAAAAAAATTAAATGCACACAATCAAAGATGTGAGCGCTCTTAATTAATGAATCTGCTGTTATTATTACTTAATAAGTTCAGGTATGAATGTGATGCTGCAGTCTTGCTGCAAAAAACAAAAAAAAAAAAAAAAAACAACAACAACAACAACAAAAATGGTCAGAAGTAACTTAGCACAAAGACCTAAGGCATCATGCTAAATAATTACCTTAAGTTCAATGAAGTCAGTGTTATTGGAGCGGTAATCAAAAAGCCCTTACCTTGTTCCACAGAACATCACAAAGGAAAACTGAAAAGATGTGAAAGCAAGGCAGTCTAAAACTTCAATTCTGTTCCAATTGTTCAGTGAAGTGGAATGGACCAAAATTCCCCAAAAAGTATTGTGGAAAACTTGATATAACCATAACATTTCACCCAAGTAATAATGTTTTTGTAAATATTGTGCTTAAACTGTACATTACAGCAGCAAAATGTCTGTAAGCAATTTCTGCACAGGCATGTAGGTATGACNGTGTGTGTGTGTGTGTGTGTGTGTGTGTGTTGCTGGTGGACGTGGCTCAAGTGTTGATTCACCTGTGTGACCACATTCTAGATTGTTTCCTGTATTGGACTATATGGTAATGAACTTCCTTCTTGAGGTTGCAGAGGTAATCAGGCCTTTAATGTCTCCTGGAAGCATTTCCATCTGGACGTTATGTGTTTTTGCACTATCCAATTACAGTGTAATCACCTCGGGCATGCTGATGACACTAGCTGCACGACATAAAGAGGTCAGAGAGACAACCCTCATTCTCAGCCATGCCGAGTTGCCAAATTTCATCCTAACTCCTCCTTCTAACTCCTTCACTTGTGCAACCACTTCAAAAGTAGTGCAACAACTGAAGGGCAGCACATAAAAGACAAAGAGTGCTACACTTTGTCATACATGAGTAAATTATATTTGCTCTTTTCTTGGTGTTTAAAAACATAAGACAAATGAACAGGAGGGCAGCGTTCTACTCTACGGTCTCTAAGTCTTGGCAAAACAAACAATTTTTTGCTTACAGCTAGGTGCAGAAATTAATGTTTTATGGTAATAAGGTTTAAGGATAGCACATTAACCTCTCTTTTGCTTTGTGTTTTTGTGCACAAGAGCATAAATCCCCATATAAATAAACTGCTTTTCCAGCAAGCCAGGCCCCGGCGCCCCCACAGTGATTTTCCATGTATAGGAGGCTTAACTGTGTAACTCTCCATCTATTGTGCTTTTTTTCAGATCTCTTTGCCACAAATTAAATTTGAATTGTTCCATACTGGGTCAAACATCTTGAGAGAATAAACACGACACACCATGAAATTAGACTTTTGTTGGAAAAGGCCGGGGTATACTTTGATACAAATTTCTTATTACAGAAGTGTTTGCACATGGATCTATGATGTGGCTGACTGGTCTGCTGTAATACTGAGCAGACAAACATAACCCCCTCTCATCTCCCTGAACACTGCATGTTTGAAGCTGCAGAGACATCCACCCATAAAGGAACACGTTTGGAATATTATTTTTGGTTACCAGATGAAAATAAGAGGCGGTGAATTAAACCGGACACGCAGTTCAGCTAATCTGCAACTAAGCCATGAAATTCTTAATATATTCTTAGAAAAATCTCATTGCAAAAGAAACCATTTGTCATATTTTGTCCCTAACACGCTCAATGCAAGCCTGGTATCCAAATTCTGGACTCACATGCCCACTCCAAAGGTAATGGTTGTTTTTTATGAAGCTGTAATGAGCTTTTGTTTCACACATTCAGCACTGCTGCTATAACTATTGTGTTTGGCGCACACTTTAAATGTGGCTCTTTACAGCAGCAGGGGCAAGGTGTGAAAGCCGAGCTTGGGTAAGTGCCCTGGAAATAGACAGATCAACTTGTACATGCAAGTCCAGGTTTTTAAACAAAAAAAAAAAAACAAACAAAAAAGAACAAAGAAAAAAAAACAAAAAAAAAAACACTTTTTCTAAGGAACTAGCACAGGTGAAAATATCACCATTCTGAAATGTTATTTACAACTTAATGTGATGTCTAAGATAGATATCAAAATATTAGTGTACGTTGGGACTGTGCTGCAGTACTTGCAAGGGTTCATATTGCGTTGACCTTGAATTGATGGACTGTTGGGTGTAGAATATAAAAGTGCTTCTTTCCAAAAATGTGTGAAAACACTTGGAAAAAAGACTACTTGCTACTAAAATAGAGAATATAGTATTTTAATTTCTTTGACAATATTTTCTTTTTAAAAAAAAATCAAATTCAGAAGTCTAAGTGTGCTAAGAACACTTTGCACACCTGTGCAACACCTCAGAAACTCTTCGTCACACAGAAATCAAAAGCAATTTGTCAACATATCAGGGATTGTTGACATTCCCAAGCCTGGTTAATTGCTGGATTCAATTTCCAGATTGAATCCAGTCTGAATCTTGCTTGAAGGTTTCACATTCAACTCTTCGAGCAAGGGCATGCAAGTAAAAAGACATTTACCTGAAGGTGCAGCCATCATACCCTTTAGGAAACAGTTTATTTGTCCCAAAGATGAATGTGTTTTGATGCAAAATATGTGCATGAACATCATAAGCAAAATGAAAGACCTTGTAAAGATGCTGGCTGATGCAGGTAAAAGACTGCCATTATCAAGAATAAAAGGACCGTTGAACTGACAATGGGTGCTCAGAGAATTAGAAGTCTTAACTCCAAAAGTAAAATAAAATCAAAATTACAGTTTACATTACAGCAGCAAAATGTCTGTAAGCAATTTCTGCACAGGCATGTAGGTATGACGAAAAAACTCATACACATAAAGTAGCTCACTGTAAGCCATCATCAAGACTTGTTTGCAGAATTTCTAGATGATACCAAGAGATTTGAGAAGGACTAAGATGTGCAGCTGCATAAACAAACAGCATTATGTGCCAATGCTGATGCGTTGCTTTCTGTGATAACACACGAGCTGCACCATCCACTCCGCAATTAATTACGCCTTCTCTGTCAGAAGAAGGTTTCAGAGCCACTGAAGAATTACATAAAGCACTGATAATGGGTTTTTGTGTTAATTTAAATGTTGGGCTTTCTCTGATGATGCGCAATAGCAAAATTCTGAAAAGCCACAAATGAAAAATTAAACACGGTTTAATTTTGAATCTCCTACCCTGGTCAAAACCAGAATTCACATCAACTTATTCTAACTTCTAGATATTTATAGATTCAGTGATTATCCCAAGGTCAAGCGAGCAGATCATGCTGTGATTTAGAATATCTTATTAATGTAAAATGTGTTCAGTCAGCCATGCGTTCAAAGTTGGATATTGTACCATTCAATCCAATCACGCTATCGTCTGAGAAGAAAAGTTGGCTGCTGTGAAAAGGATACATAAATAGATAGTCTACCTTATAACTTGTTGAGGAAAACAAAGAGGAAAACAGCAGTGGCTGGCCGTGTGAAGTGTGGTAAGGTCCAGTTTTGGGAGACATCCAATTGTATATTAAACAATAAAGGTTCTCTTGTGCTCAAAACTCTCACTTTGAAATATCTGTAATTCTGTGGGAGGGTGCTGCCAGAATCAAGTGTTTTCAGTAGTGTGGTAAAATAGCTAACACCTATTTTTTTTCATGCACTTTGTTCACATAGAAGATTTACTGATTTATGGCCTTTTATCTTGCACCATCTCTGATCACCATCACCTTTAATAATAGAGCAGCTAGAAGCTGGGTGACAGTAGTGCAGTAATGGTCCATCCATTTATTGTGGACTATTCTGGCAAAAGAATGTGTGTGTGGGGTGTGTGTGTGTGTGTGTGTGCGTGTACTTGTATATACTGTATAGAGGACCACTTTCACAACATCTACCAACAAAAGGGAGGTCATTTGTGGAAAGCGAGGACTTTTTCTTGGTACTCAGTGTTTTAGCAGATCAACTGAGCTCCACCAGTTAGATTTGTGGTGAGAATTAAGTTTTGGTTTGTGATGGGGTTAGGATTAAACTAGTGACGGGTAGGGTTAGGGAAAATGTCTGAGTTAGGCATAAATGCAGTTACTAAAATGAATGGAAGTTAAAGTCTCCAATTTGTATAGAAGTACAAGGATGTGTGTGCGTGTGCGTGCGTGTCCATGTGTGTGTGTTTTGTGTGTGCAGTGCATTGCCAAGTTGTATAGATCACAGTGCTAAGTTATAAAGTGTTAGCTGTGCTTCAACAAAGACTGCATTGATTCCTTGCCAGTAGTGTTTCAAAGAAATACATTTGAAGTAGCACCTTCAGTGTTTCATATATTTCAAGGTAAAAACTCACTGTAGCCGCAGCTTCAGCAGCTTTTTGTTTGCTTGAAAAGACCAAATCTATGGTCTAATCTAATCTAGCTGTTAAAACCATCCCTTTGTTTTTCTACTCAGCTGTATTCGAAAACAAGTAATGCATAGTTTACCGCCTGACTAACAATTTGAGCTAAAACTTGATGCAGAAGTTTAGTATATTTATTGCTTACAAATCAAAGGAAATTCAGGAAAACAATCTCTAGGTCATGACCAGAAGGCTTAAGAGAAAGTGCAGGATATCTGCTTTTGAGGACTGGAGCTGCAGATCCTTGACATAAGGTATTCATGCAATACAAAAGGCAAAGCTAGAGATAAAAGCTTGTGAAAGTGTGAGCTATTAATAGCATAATCTTACTCTTATTTATGAGCACATTGTTGATGCACTGGTGTTTCTTTCAACCAAAAATAAATTAATCTACATTCATTCAGAAAGGTTTCACGGGACACCAAATTTGCATCAGTTTCTTTCTTGTTTTGATCAGAGCTATTTGTAATTTAATCAAACCTCCACTTGTAATTACATTTATTCAAGCTTAACTTTACACATCTGGGGTTTCAAGCACAATCAGCTTCCTCTCAGTATTAGAACTTATTATTTTAATTTTATACCAAGTTTCCATCCAAATCGAGTGAAATGACGGGTACATTCTGTACTGCTGACAAAGGAGGAAGTGAAAATAGAAATCTTGTGGCTTAGGTGTGAAACCAAGATATGACCGCAACATCTGTAGGCCTGTTAGGCACTAAAAGCTTAAACAACTTGTCGCTCTGATGTTTACCAAAGCTCTGTGTACATAAACACACCTGGCACAAATCTCACTGAATTCTGATTATAGCGCGCCCTCATTTCGCAGGGACTTATTTACCGCATCGCTTAACGTCGTGTTAACAGGCTGTCGGGGGGGGAGGGGGGGGATTGAACCTCCTTCCTCTTCGTACTTTTTAATAGCCCGCAATCTCCTCTGTCTCCCTGCTGTTGTCGCTTTTGTGTTGACCAATTTAGATAGCCTCCTTTCTCTTTTATTTCTTGTGCTCATTCTCTTTTGTCTCTCTCAAATCTGGCAGAAGGATGCCATCGATCTTCATGAGGTCTTGATACACATCGTTTCACCTCCTGCAGTACCTGCTTTATCAGGAGATTGGAGTAGGATGGATGACTGATCAGACTGATATAGCTTCTCTCGCATTTCACTGACACCCCCCCGCCCCCCACATCACCACCACAACTGCCTTTCTCTTTTCTCATTCTGTTTCATCGTTCTTTACCTTTCCTCCTCTTACCTCCTAAAAGGTAATTGAAATTTGAACAGCTTAGCACAGTGTTTGGCTCATTGTTGATACCATCATAACTTCAATTTAAGCTTGGCTTGGTGAAGCCACTTGCAGCAGGTAATTCAAAATCAAGCTTATCAAACTGTCACTTCTATAAGGTTTACATGACTGTCTAATTTAATGTATGTTTAAGATGTTAAATGGACAACTTTGTGGAAATTTATTTAACTCATCGTGAAGACTGTGAATAATATTACCAATAAAATGATCAACTATAATGTGATAAACCACCAAAAAAAAAAAAAAAAAGAGAAAATATATAAGTTGCTGAGTGAAAAAAAACCCAAGTCCCATCATTTCCCTGTAATATCTCATCTGGAAACAGGTCAAGTTGATGCAGGAATTTATATGAGGATGATTGATTTCCTGAAATGACTAATTTCCTTTTGCTGGCAGTATCGGGGAGTTGATATTGCAGACACTCTTCGGGAGAAGAAATGCAGAGGAAGGTCACAGGGAAAGTCTCCTAGTCATGAATCTCAAACAGGAGGTAACCTTGAGAGATAGTAAGGATGTATGTTGACAAACAGGCAACGTCCAGTGCAAAAGGCAGGCCAAGCCAACAAAAACACAATGCTTTATCAAGTGTGTGAATGATCTCATCTGCATGGTTAAATAAGTGTCAAATGGCTGACATGTCACAGCATACAACTAAATGTATTAATGTGTATGACTGCTCTGGCTGATAAACCTGCGTCAGATGATAAGAGATGGAATTACTGGGAATGGCATTTGAATCAACTTCACCGAGTTCCACTTCCAACTTAGAAAAGCAGCGACATTTGTTCATGAAAACAGTCAGTGAGCAGGCTGTTGTTATCAATGCAAGCAAAATGCATTGCTGTGGCTAAGTGTATGATACCGCATTTGGGAATGTGTGAAAATAGGACGCACATTTTCAGTGGGTCAAATAGACGTTTTGTAGCAGCTATAATTAAGTCATATACTCATGTGGACCCAATGACCTTTTTAAGGTCAGGCTCATGGAGAAACATCTAACTATTAGACACTTCTTTTTCCAGCAGCATATTTGTAAAATTTCAGCTTCTGACTAAATATGCAACACAAAAATAAACAATTAAGTAGTGCCAATGGAAAGGAATATTTTACATATTGTTTGTTTACAAAGAAATGCAAAATGCAGCAGTTTAGAAAACCATGCATCTTTCCCTTCCACTTGTCGGTCTGCCACACAAAATGACACCAAAGTTTGTGGATGCAATGTGACAAAATGTGGAAAAGCTTAAGCACTGTCAATGCTCTTGAAAGTAACTCTGCACGTTTTAATGCATTGCCTTACATTTGTTTTGCAGAACAGATTACAGCTCCTTAAAAGCTGCTTTGATCTTTTTCATCTGGTAATCGTTGCAGCAAGTTGTAATTGCCTTTTCTGAGAAGCATTGTGCCACACACTTCAGAAAAAGACAAAGTATTTAATTTACTTTGTTGCTCATTTGTTTTTTTCACCTGTTTTCACCATTTGTCGAACCTTCCCCACCTTCAGCTTACAGTTTGCCTCACAGCACAGGTTTAAATTTAAGCCGGCGGTCGTTTTCTGTGGCATTTGCATTTTCTCACCATGCTGTGTTTCTTCAAGTGCTCCGCTTTTCACACTGAACATAAATGGAGCACTGATTATTGTAGGGAGGTGGATTCACAGGTGCAACTTCAGTGGGAGTGCCTACATCTGTGTGGGAACTTATTTTTTCTTTATTATTATTATTTTGTATGTTTTGCAGAGAATCCTTTTTAAAGTAACACAATTAGCCCTTTGACAATTTACAAAAACTACAGTCATATTAAGAAAAATAGAATATGTATTCCAATAATCCTCATTTGTCAAATTAAATGTATCTTTTGGAAATACCAACCTTTAAGCAGGTAATTAACATTCTTTTCATTAAGCCCATAGTCCTGTATTTAATGCAAGATTGTAGATGTAATGATTCAATCTTACATTTGATGTTTTTCAGAACTGTAAGCAAGAAATCATCATCATCAACAGAAATAAAAGCCTTGAAACATCAGTCTGTGTGTAATTAATCCATATAATGTGTTGGGTACGGGGTTACTGAAATCAATAAACTTTTCAATAATATTCTAATTTATTGAATAGGCCTGTAACACGGCTTCTAAACATCTAAATAAAGATCACTGCTCCAAACCCATCCACTCTCACTCTCGGTGGAGAGCGGGAGCACTCCTTTTTTCAGAAATGGATTTGCTCCCCCATCCTCAATACCAACCTCCTCCTTCCACACAACTATGGAGTGCCTGAAGAAGCTTTAATATTACATCTCATCCTTTTTTATTTTAATAATTAAACACCGAACTGCTGCTGATGATTACTCTTTTCAGCCGCCTTATAAGGAAAACCAGCTGCATGTGAAAAGCAAATATTTTTCGTACTTTTAGATGTGATTCTGTGTAAGACATGAGCGAGATGCTCTTCGGTGCTAAGCGTCCTTTTGAGCAGACACAGCTTACAGCAGCAACCAGTTCATGAGCATTTTCAAAGGGGACAGAACATTATTTGAGTCTGTGTTTTGCAGACCAAAAGCTTAACACATCATTCCCTAAAACAATGCTTTCAGTGGTCGTAGCCTCAGTAGCTCTGTGGACCCGGTGATGGTGGGGGAGGGGGGGCGGTTTACAGTTGATGATGGTGTCGAGTTTTCTAACAGAAATGAAGACATGAATCTGACTGAATGCAAAAGACAGCCTGGTGGAAAAAAAAAGCTCGCGTTTGTCCACGGACACTTTGAAAAACTGTCAAAAATAGCAACCCCACTGGAATGCCACGTTACTGCGGCACGAGTACTCTTCACCACCTTGAATCTAATAAACTACGTAAAGGTTGACACTAACTGCTGGCAAAAATATTGTGGCAATGGGAATACTCAATTACCTGACATTAATTGTAGGGAGCTACAGCAGCAGGGCCTAGTAAAAATGCATGAACACAAGCAGAGACAGTGTGTTAAATTAGGGGGTTGCTAAATGAAGGATAAGGTCAGAAATGGGAAGCCAAACTGCTGGGAGCAGATAAAGGCTTGGTGGTGGAATAAAGGAGAGGTTGGGAAGCCAGGCCTTTGCAGGTGGCCCCATCACCACCCAAACAGCTTGGTAATAGCTGCCATTCATTATGGAATGTGAGGCTGCCTGGTTCAGGACCAAGTACCCCATCTATCCCTGTCAGCCTGTGCCATGTCAATGACAAAACCTTAATTACACCATTAATTAATAGAACGATTTTTTCCCAGCGAGTGCTGTGCGCCTGATGTTCGTTAAGCCTCCTTGTGCGCAACCGCTCATGCAACAATACCGTCTAGCTGACAGGAGAGCACAGAGGCAAAAAAAAAAAAAAAAAAAAAAACAAGTCAATGAAATGGCATTCTGAGGAAGGAAGGCTTTGAAAAGCACTGCAGAGTTTTATTGATTGACAAGATAAGAAGAGAAATTGGTTGATCTTGTGTTAGATAAATCATCAGTTGAAGTAATTCACATCCTTTCACTGCCCTCCATTGTTTATTTGACTCGCAATCAGAGTGTCAAACAGCACCAGAGGACAAAGTGTCTCTGAAAGAGGAAAGCTGGCGCCCAAAACAACAGACATCAAAGGAAAACATGGGATACATGACTAATGTGGAATTATGAAATGACAGAAAATGTGTTGGTTGGAAAAAAAAAAGAAAAAAAAAAAGAACAGCAAAGGTTATATGAAGGAGAAAATCAAGAGGCACTACAGAAAACCTCGAGGCTCTTTACAGGGCCCAGCTCCCAAGCTAACAAGGTTCAAAATCATCTCTTGTAAGAGCTGCACAGACTCCAGCCTCTGCTTCCACCCGAACCATAGCAAGTCCTTTTACATCCATGCTCAACAGCATGTATCTGCAACATCTGACGGCTGTTCACTGTAAGAGAGCATGCAGCTGAAACAATTGAACTGAGCAATTTTGAAAAAAAATAAATAAATAAATACTCGGTCTCCATTGAAGTCAAGAGATCATCTATTCATTGCTTTTTACTGTTTTCTTTCTTTCCTATAAACTTTGATAAAAACAGATGGAGAAACCGTAAGACAATGGTGTCTCCATCTCAACCACTATCTCAATCAGTCTTTTCGGTGCCATGATCAGAGCTGATTGAGCAGATAATCACGTGCTATTAATCACCACAAACATTACACACCACATCATAAAAGATACATTATTAGGGTAAAAAAAAACAAAAAAACAATAATGATGAATGTGAGGCAACTCAGTGTGACTACATCGCTGTTAGTCTGTCTCACACAATCACTCCAGAACAAAGGAAAACATTTATAATGGATAATCTCTTCAAAATATTCAGAAAGACATCTCATTAGTACTATTATCAAGAAAAAAAGGAAGCACTATCAAAGCTGTATCTGTGTCACTGAAGAAGAGAGAGCAAGGGAAAGGAACCAAAAAAAAGGAAAAGGTTGAAATGCCTGAAACTGACAGTGGAGTGCAGAAATGCTGTGTACAGAGCTGTGACCGGTGTCAAGGCCTCATCAGCGCCAGGCCAAAAGCTGAATAAAGCATCAAATCACCTGACAGTGGCAGAGAAAAACAGAAAATGGACATTACTCTAGAAGTCAGAGGAACAGAGCCAGCACAGTGAACTGAAAATCAATTTTAAGAGGCAAAAAATGTTGATGACTTAGAAATAAGCCAGTCATATGTAAAATGTATAGTTTTTCTTAAAGTGAACACATTAAAAAACCAGTAACATATATATTTTAAACAAAAATGACATCTGTTCCCAAAAATACTTGTGCAGGAACAGTGGATTTTAGATTCGTACTCTCCCTCTCTACACATATGCCGTGCTATATACCAATACCCTCGGCGTGTACTATAAGGGAAAGTAAGGTTAGGACAAGCAAAGACAAGTAAGGATAAGAACAACAACAAAAAAAAGAACTCTTTGGAAGAGAACTAAGAAGAACTATAATTTCTCTGCATGGCAGGTTCCACTGGCAGATTGTGGAAGTGGTTGATATCAAGAAATTCAAGAAAAGGCTTCTAATCCCTGCAGAACAAGTCCCAACACTCAGCACAAGAGCAGCGGAGGCTGAGTTTCTATCACTGTAGACAGGACCCAAGATGCAGGCTCTGCAGAAAAGCCACGGATATGGTCCAGCACATAATGCCAGGGAGTAAAATCCAGACAGGCGCAGCAGACGGGAACATCTGTTCCAAGTGTGAGCTGGAAATGTCACTGCCAAGGGTGGTGGAGAAATGACAAGGCTGAGATGCTGAGGGGCTTCCAGACCCAGACTGAAAAACAGGTGATGGCAAACCAAATCGAGATGGTTGTTGTCATCAAAATACAGAATAAAACAGCAGGGATAGCGTAGCAATCCCAAGGAACATCAACTTCAATAGGAGTGGACTTGAGAAGCTTGAGGAATTCCAACTTTGGAAAGAGAAAAGAGAAAAGGTGTGAAAAGTTGAAACGTGAGTTTGGCTCCAGAAGAGCACAGGCACCAACTCTTGAGATTGCTGTTCAATATATATATATATATATATATATATATATATATATATATATATATATATATATGTAGGATGTTGTAACATTTATAGACTCAGTCATACAGACTGTCTTTTAAAGTTAAATATATATATATTTTTGCAACACTGGATATTGAATTATGCCACGTTCTAAATACTGTATGTGCTCTGAATCAAACTCAATCGTATTACATTTCTAAAATGTTAATGTAGAAACTCATGTTTTTTAAACATGCACAACTTTCTATCTTTGTGAGGCAGAATTTATTTGGCACTAAGTTCGAGTTCATCTGCACAAAGAATTGTAAACTAGTCCTGGAAAATTGCCATAATATGCTTCTACTATGACTCACCTTTTATCTCAACACAATAAATACTGGTAAGTGTAAATTGCTTCCAATGTTTTAAAAATTCTTATTTTAGAATGGTTCAGGGGAAAAAAAAACAGTCTAAAACAGGACAAAATTGCAAAAATGTCTTAATTACAAGGAGAATACTGCAGACATTTTATAAAACTTTGAGGTTTTTAGATCAGACATTCTGAAAGTTATGTCACTTGAGTAATTGGAAAAACATATCACTCTCAAAACCATGCAGAAATAAGAAGACAAATTACCAAGGTTATGAAAGTGAAAAAAATGAAACAATTTTTTGTGCTAGATGAGAGGTTTTAGCAGCTTTTCAGCTCTAGCCCTGGCCTGCCAGTTTGGCTCCTGGTCGCTTTAATTACTGCTTTAAAATGAGCAGAATGTGGTTTGGAATCGTCCTGTTTGGGGAAAAAAAATTACCAAAAATCATTTTGGTTTTGTCTTCACTACTGAGGATTTCTGCTGGCTTCAGAGATGTGCACTTACGCAGGTTATGTGCACCGATTCTCCTGAAGTTTCATCAGTGTTGGTTTTTGAGTTGATTTTCTTCCCTGCAGAAAAACGGTGTTGATAATAATTAGAACTAGATTAAATTTGCATTCTTCACCTTGATCAATCTTAATTAGCTAAGGCTCAGAGATTTACCAATACTTCTGGGTTTTTCTCCTGGATTTTCCTCTTTCTTTTAATGGTGAACTTTTATTTACTGATGCAGTGAGAAGCAGTGCTACTGCTCACGCAGTGATTTACACAACAGAATCATGTCTGCGTTTAAGATAATGGAGCCTGGGACCCTAAGAATGATATAAATTCAGCACTGGTTTGTGCCTTCTATACAGAAAGACAGAGAAACCACTAAACATATGATGAAATGGATTTCCTAAATCTGAAATTGCAGACTGAAATACATTAGACATAGTTGAGTCATTTCCCAAGTAGTCTTTTTTAATGTTACATGTCTTTGCCAGCTCGTTGTTTATTTGCACTAGTCATCTTACATGACATTGCAAATAAGTATGTTTCGTTATTAAAAAAAATAAATAAATAAATAGTGACTTTATTTGTAAAAGGGGTTTAAGAGTTGACAGTTACAATTATCAGTAAATCTAATTTTAGGTTTGTTCCTACTTTATTCGTTGGAATGAACCTAATGTGTTTAAAAACATTGGGTGCAGAATCCTTTTTGATCACCCTGGAAAATGATCCTGGCATTTAAATATTTCTTTAATACTCAAAAGTTCTCTAATGTGTTTTTGTTGCACAGCAAAATCTGAGTTATTCTTGCTGTCGTTATTCTGTGTTTACAACCTTTTTAAAACAACAAGAAGCACACAATTTATTTGTCATTTCATACAGATGAAAATATTTTACATATGACTTGTATAGGATTTATTTTTGTTGTTGTTTGAAGTAGATTAACATATGTCTTTTTTCTAGATCTGGTAGATCAAACAGCACTTGAGCAGGGAAAAGCATCAGTGAAATCTTTTGACAGCCAAGCAGCGGGGGAACTTGCCTTAGATATATCTGTGGCTCTTTGGTCAGCAGTGTCTGTCTGCTGGCCTGCATCACCGTATCCATGTTAACCAGCTGCTGTACAGGCTATGGGTTAAACAAAAAAACAAAAAACAAAAAAAACTTCACTTCTATTACCTATTCAGGTCTTACCTTAGTGATGCAACACAGATCCATGACAAGCATTTTCTGTTGTAGAAACTCAGCTCTGCAAGTTTTATGTGCTTAGAAAGCCTCTATCATTGGTTGATCTGCTCCAGTATTACACTGAGCAAACAGGATAATCACACCTCATTAGACATGTTATATATTAATGGGGCCAATGTAAATAAATCCCCCTGAGTTTCAAATGGCTAAGCAAGAAAGCACGAAGCCCCTTATCTTACGGCTAATGTGATCTCGGTAAATGAAGGGGCTTTGTGCTGCTGGAGACTGAAAGAATGAATAAACAAAGATCCTTTATTGATCTGGTAAGTGGTTCAGTGAGCGTTGGTAGAAAAGTCCATGTGATCCCAGAAACACGGTCCAGTCCTTAAAGACCATGAACTATGTCAACATATGAGTTTTGTAATTTAACAGAATGTTTCATTGATCAAAATGAGTTGTAATGAGTTGCTTTGGCTGAATGTAGAGCATAAGTAAGGCATCGTGGGGGTCATGGTATTATATATCCACAGTAAGTAAAAGAATATGGCACGCAGTGTGTGATGCTGAAATCTGTTAGATCTCCCTGCTCGGTCTCACTCTTTGTGTGTCCTACTTGAAATTTCTGTTTGATACTTAGCAAGAGGAGAGCAGGCAATCATTAATACACAGGAATATGTTCCATGTTCTGTGGAGCTGATGGGAATTCTTACCCCTTCCCACCTTCCAAGGTGCACAAACCGGCATGTTTATCAAAACACACGCTTACCCACAACATATACATACACATACATACACACACACACATATATATATATATGTTTGTGTGCACAGCATGGACAAGCCCAGGACTCCCTGTTGTATTTACAATTCCCTTGTCTCATTTAGAAATCAGCCTTGCTTAAAAAAAATTAAGACATAATCATACTGCTTCCTTTGAAAATCAATGAATTTGACTTGTTTACTTATAAATAAGAGAAATGTGTGATTTGCATCCATCACAAATTCTCTGTTAGATATTTTCTATCTGGGAAATACTTGGGGAAAAAAAGGAGTCATGCATTATTTAAATTACAACACTTTAAATCATGTTGATTTATGATACATTCTCAATACTAAGCCTCTGATGGTATCAGGCACGGTGTTTTATCATTTCGAATGTTTCACTTGAAAAGATCTAAGTGTGAGAAATCCCCATGACATTGACCTGTGTGAATTCAGATTTTCTTTTTTTCTTTTTTATTGTGTCAGAGAGCTGCTTTGACTGTGGACAATATCTCTTTTTATAACATAACTTTAAGGGGATTTGCTTTGTTTTGGCAACCACTGAGCTATTGACAAGGGTTATTGGCCAAACATTGGTTGAACGGTGTTTTATCCTTTAGAGATACCCGTCTCATTTCTGATCAGAATAAAACTTCATGGTTGAAGTAATATTAAGACCTCTATGCACTTAGTTCACTTAATTGCTCCAGGTAGAGATGGTATAGCTGGTTGGATAAGAAGCTCAACCAAAATGTCATGTTTTGTTTTGTGAAGAACCCAAACACATATAGCAAAACTGAATATTTTAATAAAATATAAAAATATAACAAGGAGACTTACAAAACCCACAGGAGAAAAGCCTGACATGGAACAGGAAAACAGCAGAAAGGCAAAGGAAAAATTCACCAGAGTGACAGAGAGAGAGGAGCTTAAATACTGAGGAGCTTCATTAGTAGACAAGTGACAGGTGGCTGACCGGGAACAGAGTGCAGCTGTGAGAGGAGGCTAAGCAGGCAGACTGAGGGAAAGACACTAAGAAACATGAGATAAGCTGAAGAGCACATAAACAATAACCAAAGCAAGAAACATTAATCTGAAGAAATGCACAAGTAATGAAAAGCAAGAAGAAACTGAATGCCAATGAATGAACTTCAAAGACAAGATATGGACTTATTTGTTTCAATTGCCAACTACCACTTAATATAACAATGACATTTTTTTTTTGACGCATAGTGAAAACCCAGGGATCAGGTGACCGTCGCATGTGATAAAAATGCACAAGCTCAGATTTGCAACTTTTACCCTCCGTTTGGTCAGTGTGCATCTAATTGTCCTTTAACTGTTCAAAACCTTTTTTAATGCGACTCCAAGCCTCCTTAAAAACAGTCGAGCTCATCTCAGTGGAGGTTTTATTTATCATATACCTAATAAAAAGGTGTGACACTCATTGTTCCTTGAGAGAGCAGTCTTTGTTTGTTTGAAGATGGCCATCTTCAAACAAACCAAATACTTTGTCAGTTACTAAAAAATTATATCTATTATGAAAGCATTAGGCATCCTTAGCATCAAAATTGACTTCCTAACAGCTTACATACAGCTTGTTACTATAGAAAGGTCATGTCATTTTCTACTTTTGAAAAGCTACCCCATCACTAAATAGTTTCTTTTTAGAAACCATTTAATGGCATAGCAATAGCTGAAGCGCTGTCAAAGTCTGTTCAGACAACAGGGAAGTAGTTCTAAACAAAACTGAAAGGAAGAATCAAGGATATGCAAAAATGCACTGAAAACTGAGATCACAAATCATTTAAAGTTTTGTGGTGAGACCTTGGCAGAGTCGTGCCAAATAAAACTCCCTTAAACCTCAACGTTAAAACCCAGAGCAACAAAAAAAGCGAAGACCTAAACTCCTCCACAGAGAAAGGAGAAACTAATGTATTCACAGTGATTTTGACAAGTTTGCTCTTGATTTTTAGTCTTTGAAAATGCTGAAATATGTTTTATTAAGAACCAGGTGAAAACAAAGATTCGGTCATGTGTCTTGTGTGTGTGAGAGAGATATTACAATTTAATTGTGCCTGTCAGATTTTTATCACAGGCAGTATGAGACAATAAAAGGTGCATATTTTTACCTGTTCCAATTATACCCCTGTCTGTACAGTAATCAGCTTGGTGTCAGCTAAATTTTTCTCACTTTGAGAGGTTTTTTATTCTGTTCATTAGTCTTTCAAAAATAAGATAATTAAGACCCTTCTGTGACACAAAATTTCCGAATTTCTGGTGGTTTGATGTAGCATCAGTGGGTGGTCTTGCTTGCAAAGTGGCAGAAATCTGTGGCTTCTAGTGAGATTTTATTGCTTGGTTGACAGTCGTATTTGTGTCTTATTTGTTGTCTGCATTTCTTCTGCTTTCACAAATTACAAGTTAATCACAAAGAAAAGAATAAGAGTTAGCAAAGCTGAAAACTGTGGACATAGAAGATCTAACTGACTTTTAACATGAATGTGAATAGGAAGCAATCTGCTCTGTTACGAACCCAAGGAACAGTCAGGTCCTAAATATAACATTGAACTTGATTATCTTAATATTTACCGACAAAATAATCATATATTTCATATAATTAAACTATTCGACTTAAAGCAATATTGAAAAGAGGCATTTCAACTTCTTCCTGATAGCAGAGTTGGCCAGAAATGCTCAGACTAGTTAGCATGACCACCTATGACAGTAGATAAGTGACTTTCCTGGAACAATAAGTTGTGTTTCTGCCATTAACACATTTAGGAGTGCGTACACAAGCATGAGTGGCATCGCTAAGACCTTCCTCCTGGCTCTGATTGGTTGTTTTTGACTGGGACTGGTACATTTCTTGAGACTGCAATAGTTGCATTGCGAGGAGGTGGAGAAGGTTGATCTTTTTAGAGATTATTTGTCACACATATTGGGTCATATTGGGTCATATTGTTATGACCCAGTGAGATTTTTAACAAAAATCTCACTGGGTGAGATTTTTGAGATAGCTGCAATGTATATATTGCAGCTATAAGGAAATAGGTTATAGAATTTTCATCCCTTTTTAAATTCTTTTCAGAGTTGTCTTCTTGTATGTTAATTAAATATAAAGTTAAGTTTTAAACAGATGTTTTTTAAAAAGACATGTCAGCTGAAGGATAGCTGCCAGGGGTCATTTTAATACTTAAATGGATTCTTGTAGCAGAGCAGATTGAAGTGAAGGTGGTTTGACCGCAAGGATTAATATATACAAAGGGGCAAAACAGGGGAATAGATTGCTGTCACAGTTGGTAATTTCACAGTTTGATTGATTGCTGGCGTATTGTATTGCTCATACTGAGGTAATTAATCTGTCTTTGCATAGTTCAAAACCCCCATGTCTCAAACATGTTTGTCTTGCCTGTAATCCTGTTGGACAAAAATGGATCTCAGTTTTCCTTTCATTTCTTTCTTTTTATTTTTTCAGTTTTTCTTTTGCTTTCTCTTTAAATACCCTGAATGACAAATGTGTGAGTGTCTGCATACAGATCTGTGTGGGTGAAACCAGTGACCGCCATGTCTCGGTGAGCATTATTAACCTTGCATTGTTTACTCAGCCTTACATATATGCATGAATTGGCAGTCCATAATTCCGCACAGATTAAAGCTATTTGAATGCGAGACAGAAAATAATATCTGTCAGAAACATGCATGATTGAAATTTGTTAAATTAATGAGATGAAAAGAATGTAAAAGGATGGCAGCAGGTACGCCAGATGACGGGGTCAGTGAAAGACACACAAAGCTGATCATGATTGATGATGACGGATCAGAACATTTGTGCAAGCAGGTGAGGAATAATTGAAAAATGTGTAACTATGGTTAAATAAGTAGTCCTGACAAACGATGAGCACAAATGTTATTTATAAGAACATTATAATCCCAAGAGGAAAACTGGTAAATTCTCAGTAGCACTGGTTTATTTGATTGCCTTATATAGGAGCTATTGCTCTTTCTCCATGCGTTTCTTTCAAATAAAGAAATATTAACATTATATAAAAAAAGGCAAAGTCACCCAGTCACAGACATGCACACACACTATGTACTGTAATTACATCCACTCATATCCTAGGAGACATGTTTTGAGATGCAGATTGACGGTTAAACAGATGCCCTCAATTCCTGTCGATTTATTTTCTCACAGAAAGCCGTGTAACAGGTGACAGGTCAGAGCAGATTTTCATAAATAACTCAGTTCAAGATATTTTTGACAGCATGATATTGAACATTCCTCCACTCCATTACAGAGCAAAAT
>NW_006800052.1:0-1309 GCF_000485575.1 Poecilia formosa | reverse complement strand
CAATCAGTATGCTTTTTTTTTTTTTTTTTAAAAAAGTACCTCATCTTATTTTTATGTAATGTTTTTAGAGTTAACTTTAATAATGCAAGTATAATGTGAAGAAAACCAATCTATAAAATGGAGTATAAAAAGAGAGAGAAGAAATATTTTCTCTGGTCCTCTGTACAGCCTGTGGGTTATTTTTACAAACTGGATTTACTTTTCACACAATTTATTTCTCTCAAATTGCTCAAGTCTTGGTTGAACTTTGATTCACTAAGAAAGAGGCATCAAAGGCAAGCAAAATGTACTTTAAGACAGGCATGGACAGTGACATTTCCAAACAGGCAATCAACTGAGCTTTCAAAATCCAATGAAAAGTTGAGGCAATCTTAAGGCGATCATTCACACTCAAATGCATCTGTGAAGTAAGCACACATACTGGGTTCAAGACATGGGAACTTTAAACTTAAAATGATTAAATATGACAATTTTTGCGTACATTTTTTTTTTTTTTGCAACTCTTTTCTTCTGTTGGTAAAAGACAATTTACAAGTAAGACTCAAATACTGTTATGGTCCAATATTTCTGAGGACACCCCAAAGAATGAAAAATCCCAAAAGTGAGAATTTTTACTCAGAAGCTGACCAAAGCTTCTGAGTAAAAAGTACAATAAAATTATGTAGGCACACACATTCACTTCCAGTTTAATTATCTTAAAGACTGATGACAATAACAATAGAAAAACTGGAACATTTCTGAAGAAGTTTAAACACCGCCTTCCAAAGTGTGCCCCATCGGTTGGAACCCAGCATTCTGATGCTACAAATTAGCATCAATACTAAAGTAAGCTGCAATGTACTCAAGAGGATGTGGAGAGTCACAAGCATGTTGAGTAACATGGACTTATACCATTCGGTATGTTGAAATTAGTGTACAAGTTAAAATGATCCAAATTGCTAACATTAGCCTAAATGCTGGCAGTAGCATGTGAGGCATCACTAACATGTTGTCTTACATTCACTTACTCCATTCAATGTACTAAGCGTGGCTGATAAATAAGAAAAATAGCTAAAAGGTTTTTTTTTTAGGAAAAAGGCTAATGCTAATGGGGGCAGTGAAATGCTAATGCCTGCGCTAATGTTTGTGCTAATGTTAATGTTGGTGGTGGCGGTGCACTAATATTGAGATGGTGTCATCATGAGCGACTTTCATACCAATAGAGCCAGAATATATTTGTGGGCATGAGGGTGAGTTAAAAACTGTTTTGGGGTCAGAAATCCTCTCCGTTTCTCACTCTAGCGGAGAAATTTTGTCCACCAACCTGGGA
>NW_006800051.1:1959911-1963560 GCF_000485575.1 Poecilia formosa | reverse complement strand
GTGATGATGATGATGATGATGGTGATCATGGTGATGATGATGATGATGATGGTGATCATGGTGATGATGATGATGATGATGATGATGATGATGGTGATCATGGTGATGATGATGATGGTGATGATGATCATGGTGATGATGATGATGATGACTTTGTGCTGCAGGACGACTGGAAGCTGAAAGCAGAGAAAGTGTTTTCTGGATGGAAAATCAAAAACAAAAGTTAATATTTAATCACCTGAAGAGTTTTGAACGGCCCGTTTTCCAGACACTAAAGAACATAAACTTATTTCCAGAGAATTGCTGGATATTTGAGGTTTTGGTGCTTTAACTGTCCCGGAAGCAGCAGAAACCCAGACGAAGTAGAAAAGGTGTAAAATGTGAGTTTTGCTCAGCAGGTCGATGTGTCGCTGTTTCCTCCTTCAGCAGGCAGGAACAGCCAGGCGGCCATTCACATTATTCACATTATTCACATTATTCACATCATTCACATTATTCACATTATTCACATCATTCACATTATTCACATTATTCACATCATTCACATTATTCACATCATTCACATTATTCACATTGCTGCACTTTGTTTAATTACAGCCTGAGGCGTGGAGGTTATGTCTGTTGGCAACAGAAACCACAAGAACGACAGAAACACACACTGCGGTCAACCTGTGTGTGTGTGTGTGTGTGTGTGTGTGTGTGTGTGTGTGTAAACAGCCCTGGTCCTCATGCCGCTGGTGGCAGAGAGGCGGCTCTTCGCGGAGTGGCTGAGCTTTGTGAGGCTCTGCTTCCCTCTTCAGGAACAGAAACCCGGTAATTATCCTCCTCCTCCCTGGATCTCTGCAAACACACAGATCTGATCTGATCTGATTGGTTTCATTCATGGAGCGACGCCCCGCTGCAGCTCTAATTACAGCTGCTCTGAGGTGCATGGACCAGCAGAGGCTGAGAGGAGGAATACACACACACACACACACACACACACACACACACACACACACACACACACACACACACACAGGTCAGCTTGTAACTGTGTATTAAATGCACTTTTTGCACAGAATCGTTCTCAGAGAATCAGATTCAGCCTCTTCTCAGCGGTTTTAGGGCCTCTGTCACTTTAAATCCAGATCAGCTGCTGCTGGCCACGCCCCCAACTCAATGTTTACACCTGAGAATGACTGCAAACAGATGACCTGTTATACAACCATACATCTTTGAAAAGCAGAAGTGGAGCCTCCTGCACAACCAACCAGAGTGCAGCAAGTTGTTTCTGGAATGTGAGTCAACAACAAACTTCTGTGTTTTCCAGCAGCCATTGTGCCAGCTGACCATTAGTGATGTAAACATAAATCCAAGCTGCAGTTAAGATGATTTTATTTTCATCTGTATCGTCAAAATCCAAAGCAGAACATCAGTGGATCACAGACTCTCGTGTCCAAAGCAGCATAAAAACGGATCCACAGGTTTCATCAGAGATCAGATGAAAATCATTCCAGCTTAAAGTGGTCAGTAAAAAGAAGACTTCCCCATCACCAGGTGAGCAGCAGCTGATCTACTTGGATCATCAGAGCCACACCGACCCGCCACAGGCTGGTTGCTAGGTAACAGGTCCCATTAATTTTGACTCAACAATCAGGAGGTATTGAGGATTAGAAAGGTGGCTATACTCTTAAATATCTAAGTAGAAGAAATAACGCACAGAGACGTAGTTCTTGCTGCTAGGCCATAGACGAGCTGGAGATTTATTACACTACCACGGATTAATCATTACAGTTTCTTCAGTTCAATACAAAATCTTCATCATCATCGTCTTGTCACAAAAAATCTCCCCGAAGTCTTACCATCAACCTATTTTATACCTTCTCATCTTCATCAGTGTGTGTTGGAAAGTTTCAACCAATGGCGTGCTACTGTTGTTTTGCAGAAAGATTCTGGCACGCTTTATACTGAGTGTGTATTGGGCGACCTTTAAAATATTTTGGACCTCACAAACTCAACATCTGCTCCATTTCAGAATTGCTGAATAGGACAATTTATCTCAATTGTTGATTTTATCTTGCACAAACAGACATCCTTTCCAGTAAATTCTGGCTCCATTTGCGCTTTGCACGCAAATGGAAGGAAAGAATTCGGTCAGGTTGACCTAGTGCGAAGCCAAAGTCTTGCTGAGGCGCCAGTGTCTTTTTTCCGCCAAACAACTCCTTATATAGTATTTCCGCTCTTACAGAGGTTTTTGAAACAACTCATTTTCCAGACACCAAAATGGATAAAATCTACATATTTACACATCAAACAGACAAACTGGAGATTTTTACACTTTTACTGTTTATTAAAAAGCTGGAAGTTTATTCCCCTGAACAAACATATTTATAGATTTAATCTGTTCTTCAACCATCAGACTGGAGTTTCAGGAAGCTCTGATCATCCATGGAGCTTCTTCAGCTGCGACATGTTTAGCATTGAGATGCTATTTTAGACTAGCATAGCTTCTGATAGGCTAACTCCTTTTAACACAAATTGGACATAGAAATGATCTTTTCCCATCAGATCGGCCTGAAGCAGAATTTAACCACAGTGGACAGAAGCAGCTTGACGTCCGTCGCTGTTAGCCGATAGCTTGTGCATCAGATTTACAGGCGTACCAGAAACGCACAGATGCAAAGGTTCCTGTCGGAAAACATGCAGTTAACTGCGTTAAAATCTATGTAAATAATTACTGCATCAAAGTCCCTAATTTGAATATGATACTAAACAATCTTTCATACTGTGAGCAACAGAAGCAGTGACACAGACTGTCACACCATCACACCCCCGACCGGCCCGCAGCCTGACGGAGCCTACACCACTGAGTCAGGCTGCTAACGGGATTCATCAGCCTCTCTGATGGGTTAGTGGGCGGGGTCTGTGTCTGGCCTGTGATTGGACGAGCCCTCAGCCGGTCCAGGCAGTCAGACCAGAGGATGGCCAGGTGTCAGGCATGAGGTCAGTATTTATGTTCATGTTGCTGTGAGAATCGGCTCAGAAAGACGATCAGCTTCCTGAAGCTTCAACACGTTTAGTTTCACATTAAAACCACAAACCGAACGAGGAAGGCTGGATTTCTGTTGGTCTGTGCTGCTGTTGAAGAAATACAGTTTGACTTTATGAAAACAAATTTGTTTCATGAAAACACAACAATCTGGAAAGAAACTCAGGTTTTTGTTGCTAAAAATGTGTTCTTTTTTGGCTGTATCAATATTAGTGTATTTCTCAAAACTACATCACACTAATCATGTGATCAACAACCGGACGTTATCATTGGTGGAAAAGAGAAAGAGGACAGGAAGTGGTTGGAAGATGATGTTTGTGTGGCACTTTAGCTTTTAGCTTCCTCTAATCGTCATGTTGGTGTTGCGCTTTAGCATTAGCTTCCTCTAAATGTCATTTTGATCTAGCACTTTAGCGTTAGCTCCCTCTAAGCATAATGTTGATCTAGTGCTTTAGCATTAGCTTTCTCTAAATGTCATTTTGATCTAGCACTTTAGCGTTAGCTCCCTCTAAGCATAATGTTGATCTAGTGCTTTAGCATTAGCTTTCTCTAAATGTCATTTTGATCTAGCACTTTAGCGTTAGCTCCCTCTAAGCATAATGTTGATCTAGTGCTTTA
>NW_006800051.1:1956411-1958680 GCF_000485575.1 Poecilia formosa | reverse complement strand
GTTTCCTTCAGTGGTTCTTGGTGCAGCGCCCCCACAGGCCAGGAGGGGAACAGGTTGGTCAAAGTGAGTCAAAAATTAATAAATGAAAAAACAAAACAAACAAAAAAAATTGTGAAAAAAATTTGTCTAATATTTTTCTTAACATGAAAAATTTAGCTATTTAGTTTCTAACTAAATTGTCATTCTTCATTCAGACAGAAATATTCAAACTGTTCCTCAGGAGTCGGATTCAAAATGCCAAATACAGTTTCAGACGACAGACTGAGTGCAGCTTCCATCTGAAGCTGGCATTTTCCCCAGAAACCTCGATCAGATCAAAATCAAACCTGGTGAAATGGGGCACCGTTTCAGAAAACAGCAATAAGTTGGTTATTTATTCTGTCATAAGAGGAAAGAAAGGGGTTTCATTCAGCAGAGCCACATTTCCACCATTTTATTCATTTATAAATGCCACAGTTCCAAACCAAATATTTAGCTAACGCAAAGCTAAATGTTTAGCTAATATGCAAATTAACTTTCTGATAAGTGAAAGTGGACTGTCAAAATAAAAGTTGACATGAGAACTTCTATATGAATGACTGAATATTTAAGTGCTTGTCAGTGTAGATCGAACGGTAAACGTCTGACCCGCCATTAAAACGACTCGTATTGTTTTAAACTGAAATGGTCAAGAAAAGAGAAACATATTTAGCATGCTAAGTATTTAGCTTCAGATCAAATATCTAGCTAGCTGACTAGATATTTAGTTTCTAACAACTTAGTTAGAAACCCAGAACCAGGACAGAACCAACACTGGACCAGGACAGAACCAACACTGGACCAGGAAGGAACCAACACTGGACCAGCACAGAACCAACACTGGACCAGGAAGGAACCAACACTGGACCAACACTGGACCAGCACAGAACCAACACTGGACCAACACTGGACCAGGAAGGAACCAACCCAGAACCAACACAGAACCAACACTGGACCAGCACAGAACCAACACTGGACCAGGANCTCTAAATGTCATTTTGATCTAGCACTTTAGCGTTAGCTTCCTCTAAATGCCATGTTGGTGTAGCCCTTAACCTTTAGCAGAACAATGTTTATGTTTAGTGCATTAGCGTTAGCACAGCTAGCTTTTGTTAGCATTGTCTCCCTCTGATAACTGTTAGATTATTTGTATTTTTGCTCCACATGAGCAGCAGAGTTTTTATGATGGGATAATATTCAGGGAACGTTGCCTGACTTCATATCGTCTGCAGCTCATCCAGCCTATTTTTAGTGTCAGTCATTTATTCTTGTGCCACTCTTCTGTTTCCATCATTCTATCCCACCAATTCTCTGTCATTTATTACTCTGCAAATCCGAATTATCTGCAAACTCTCCCTCTGATCCGACCCCCCCCAGCCACTGGCAGCTTAGGGTGCAGTTGGCAGCTGGTGGCGGCCCGGTGGAGGAGGGGCCCGGTTCAGACTGGCGCGGTTCTTCCTCTTGGCTCAGAGAGCTGCTGTTAGATTGGAGCGTAGCGCTGCCGGCGGTGCCAGTGCTGAAGGTTAGGCTGGCTCTGCACCAGTGCTACCAGTTAACCTCCATCTGTTCAGCAGGGGGACTTTCTCCTGCGCCGCATGCAGAGACCACCACATGCAGGACCCGCTGCAGGCAGGCACATAAACACACACGTTACACACACAGCAGGCCCATGAAATCACCCAGTAACACAAATCCACAGGAGCTGGAGCCGCCTTCCTGCCAGCGCCGCCTGGAGTTAAAGCTCCAAACGCCTCATAGATTAATGCGTCTGCAGCAAACCACTGCTTCCTCTACCGCCCAGGCACTGAGAACCTGACGCACACTTCAGAGAGGAAACACTTCTGCAGAACTACAGGAGGCATCTGACCCGACGCTCCCATTGGACGGTTCTGGACTCAGACAGCCGGAAAGATCAACACCAACCAGTTCCTCAGTAAAGCTGTATTCCCACCAGTTCAGTCCAATTTAACTCAACTCCAGTCTGTTTGCCTAGTCAAAGTCCAGTTTGGTTGGTGAGGTGTGAATGCTAATTGACCTCTGACCTCTGGTCCTCCAAGCCTGGGTCTGGGTTTGGTTGAAGTGGACTCTGGTTTGGTTTGTGAACACCAAGCGGACCGGAGACCACTCCAAAGCAGGAAGTGGACTACAGCGCAGGGCATTCTGGGTAAATACAACCAAAGCTAACGTGCTAGCCTAGCGCTAGCAGCAGAAATGGCTCCTGGTCTTTAGCCTAAAGAGAAATCCTCCAACC
>NW_006800051.1:1947711-1954983 GCF_000485575.1 Poecilia formosa | reverse complement strand
CCAACACTGGACCAGCACAGAACCAACACTGGACCAGCACAGAACCAACAGTGGACCAGGAAGGAACCAACACTGGACCAGCACAGAACCAACACTGGACCAGCACAGAACCAACACTGGACCAACACAGAACCAGGACAGAACCAACCCAGAACCAACACAGAACCAACACTGGACCAACACAGAACCAGCACAGAACCAACACAGAACCAGGACAGAACCAACCCAGAACCAACACAGAACCAACACTGGACCAACACAGAACCAGCACAGAACCAACACAGAACCAGGACAGAACCAACCCAGAACCAACACAGAACCAGGACAGAACCCAGCATGGCGACAGCTGAACTGTTAGCATCAGTTCCAGCTGCCCAAAACGGATCAACAGTAAAATGATGCACTGCAAAAACTGTAAATCAGACCAAGTATTTTTTTAGTTTCTAGTGTAAATATTTTATTAGACTTGAAATAAGACAAAACGACTTTAAATATAACTTTTCAGCAGCATATAGGAGTTTGTTGTAAGTCAATAATGAATCTTGATAGAGGTATTAGTTCCCACATTATAAGTGAAATAATCTGCCAATGGAACTAATACTTATTCATCAGTATTGAGGAATTATTGATAAGTGCATTTGCACTAGAAACCAGATGAAAATACTTGGTAATATTTCATGTTTTTTGTTTTGCTGCTGATCCGTTTCCAGCAGCTCCAGAGAACTGGACCGTTGATCTGATGCTAACAGTTCAGTTCTTACAGTGTGTCGGGAACGTTCTTCCTCCAGTTGATGAACTTGAACGCGACGGGATTGTGGGAAACCCAACATGTCTGACCTGTTTTGTTGTGTTTGGTGTAAATGCAGCTGAGCTCCTGTGGTTTATGAAGTCATAAAGTGTTTAAATGTCGGCGGTCTGCCAGGAAGTGACCGGCGCGTCCGTCACAGGTGACCTTTAAACCCGGAGCGGCTCGTTTTCGTCTCCCTTTCGCCTCGTTAGCGGCGCTCCGGATGGGCGGCCATTAGGAGTCCGAGGCCAGAGAGCGGAATGAGATGCGAGCAGCGGGAAGGCAATAACCGGCCTTGTTAGGAGAATTTTATTACCGGGCTCAGAGAGCAGCAGCAGCCGGTTCCCACCAGGACGCGTTTCTGCGGTAATGGAGCTGCAATAACCTTTGCTTTTTTAATTCCTCTCATGTTTAATGAAACCAGTTAAAAACACGTTCAGGGACGTCGGAGTGGATTTCTTCCTGCAGCTTTAATCTTCCTGGTGTTTCCTGCGGACCTCGACCCAAACATGAATCATCATTGTGCTGCTTTGTGTGAAGCGATACAGCAGCAGATTGAGCCATTTGTTATCACAGCAGCTCGTCCCACCGCCGGCAGGCCGGCCGCCGCATCATCCCGCCGGCAAGCAATGAATTCCTCTCCCATCGCCCTGGGATTGGATTTTTCTCTCCTTCCTGCATTTTCTGATGGATTCAGAATAAATTTCTTGTTCACAGTCATGGAGGTCAGCGAGGTGAGGAGGAGGAGGCGGATCTCCGCAGAGATGAAGCCATGTGAGGAATGTCACCGGCTCAGCAGGGAGCAGAAACATCTGAAGATAATGTCAGGAATATTTCTGTCCGATTTAAAATTCAACACGATGATTAAATTCTCAGGTTGAAGCTTTAAACGCCTGAAACGAACCGGACTGAAACCGTCCAGATCTACGGAAGCCCCGAAAGGCCAAGGGGAAAGATAAGGTGAAATAGTTTAAACTGGGTTAAAATATTTTTAAATATATTTTTTCATGGATCATTTTGTTGAAGGGGGGAAATGTGTGTAAAATTTGATTATTTGTGTTTTTCGGTAAAGTATTTCTCATAAAAGTTGTTTATTTGTATTTTATTGGGTGCTAAGGGCTTCCGCTCTTTCCTCTCCTACTTCTCTCCATTCGGCACCGTTTGCTGTATTTTTGTTTCCTCTGTTCCTCCTGGTCAAACTGGAAGTTTTTCCTTTAATCATCATTTCTCCTGATCAGGTTTATTCATGAATGGTTGATGTCCGGATCGGGTCAAAGTGTTTTCGTTAAGCCAGCTGACTGTTTCTGATGTTTGTGCAGAAATAAGTTTTTATCTGCTGCAAACTAAAAGCCTCAGTCTGAGCTGATTTGCGACAAATGGCAGAAAAACGATTCTGTCAGAGTGTAAAAAGGACTTTATCCCTAAAAATATCCTGTGGGAGAGAAAATGTCAGCTCCAAAGTTCATTAGAGGCGGATCTGGACGGAGCGGCGACTCTGACAGACACGGACGCTGAGCATTTGTCATCCATCACACACGGCCTGCTGTCATCACCTCATGAGGCCCGTCAGCTTCATTACTCCTCTCTGTCTGCGCTCATCATCTCATCGCCTGCAGCCTGCCGGCGACTCCGCGTCACAGGGAGCGGGAAAGGTCAGCGGCAGGAAAAACTGAGACACACAAACACTCAGAAGACAGATGTCCTGCAGGAAACTCCCACCGGGAAACGCTCAGCCCCTCCCACAGCCGGAGGCCGCGCCGCCGCAGGGCAATGGGGCTGACCCAGCACGGAGCCGGGGAGCGGTTCTGGTTCTGTGTCCAGATCCGGGTCAGACAGGATCTAATGAAATGTCTCCAGAGCTTCAGCTGATTTTAATAATCAGCTGCTGCCATAAACTTTATTAAACGTCATAAAATCAGAGCCGGAAAAACACGTTTTCTTTCTGCTGCTGCAAGAAGGATTTTACTAGAAATGTTTTTTATTTTCAAAGTGCAAACGGAGTTTTTAAAAATCTCCTGTTAACATTTCTATGAACATTAATGATCCTCAGGATTTTACACAACTGGATTAATTACAACACAGTAATTCAGAGTCTGTATGAAATGATTCTGTCAGCCAAGTGGTCACATGACTCCCCCAGCCAATCAGAATCCTCCTGACGGCCGAACACCCACAGCATAGACGCGCTTCAAATGGATTCACACTAGAAGATGTTGGAAACCAGCAGCAACAGTTTGGTTTATTTAGCCGTTCAGAGAGGAAAAAAACTTTATAAAAATCATATTTTCACAATGTTATTGATGCCTGATAAATGTCATAGTCCCAAACTAAATATTTAATTCAAAACTTAAATCTTTATTTTACAATCTCCATGCAGGAGTTCAGGATCCAGATGTACAGGTTGTACAGCTTGTCTCTTTAAAAGTATTTATTCCTTTTTATACCACTAAATTACATTAAAAACATTGTAAAATATCCTGTTTTCTTAAAGCTAACGCCGGCTAAGCTAAATGTGGCTAACGGTTTCAGTAAAAACATTTCTTCTCCCTGCTGTCAGTCACAGAACGCCGGCGCTCATAAACAATTATTACCTATGGTGTTACAATTATAAATGTCCTTTAACAGTAAAACATTAGAGTGTTTTGTGAATGATTAAAATGTGAACATGAATCCTGGAGCAGCTTTTCATTTCCACCTGCTCAGGATTTAAAATGAACAAATAAAATCTGATGGAACTGAAACCAGCAGCTGATTCACATTTTACATCCCATAATCCACAAGTCATGTTTGTCCCTTTTATGTGTTCACTGTGACCGTGGGCCCAGCTCAGCTTCTCTGAATGACGCTGTGTGTGTGTGTGTGTGCATATGTATAAGAAGACATCAGTGTGTGTATCGGAGCGCAGCCAATCCTCTTACAGTTCAACATATCATTATGCATTAGTGTGCTGGGTCACTACAGCCTGCTGAAATATTCATGCTTCTGAGCTGGAAGCCTCACGCTTCACACACACACACACACACACACACACACACACACACACACACACACACACACACACACACACACACACACAGAGCCTGGAGGAAATGCAGCAGGTTGTTTCTGTTGGTTTGAAGACGGCCATTTAAAAAGTTACAGACAAAAATAAACAACACTTTGTGTTGGTCAGTCAGGAGAGGAAACAGGAGGGAGAGTGAGTTAGTTAGTTAGTTAGTTAGTTAGTTAGTTAGTTAGTTAGTTAGTTAGTTAGTTAGTTAGTTAGTTAGTTAGTTCTGAATTAACAACTAAATATGAAACAGAAGCTGCAGCTGATCTGGATCAGAAACAGAAACAGGTTCTGTTGAAACGCAGAATCAGTTTGTTTCTCAAAAACAAAAGAAAGACGGCGGGAAAAGGTGAAGAGAAGAATCTGCTGCTGGTTCTGATTAATTCGTCTGCAGAGCCGAAGAGAAGAGCTGGAAGACGGATAATCCCAGATAATCCCGCAGGCGGAAAGTCGGTCAGAGAAGAAAAGAGTCAGGAAGCATCAGGGAGAACATGAAGGAGAAACCAGAACCAGGACCAGGATCAGATCTGGACCAGGACCAGATCTGGACCAGGACCAGATCTGGACCAGGACCAGATCTGGACCAGGACCAGGACCAGGACCAGGATCAGGACCAGGACCAGATCTGGACCAGGACCAGGATCAGAACCAGAACCAGGATCAGGATCAGAACCAGATCTGGACCAGGACCAGGACCAGAACCAGGACCAGGACCAGGATCAGATCTGGACCAGGACCAGATCTGGACCAGGACCAGGACCAGATCTGGACCAGGACCAGGACCAGGATCAGGACCAGGATCAGATCTGGACCAGGACCAGGACCAGATCTGGACCAGGACCAGAACCAGAACCAGGATCAGGATCAGGATCAGGATCAGAACCAGATCTGGACCAGGACCAGAACCAGAACCAGGATCAGTATCAGAACCAGATCTGGACCAGGACCAGGATCAGATCTGGACCAGGACCAGAACCAGAACCAGAACCAGGATCAGTATCAGAACCAGATCTGGACCAGGACCAGNTGGACCAGGACCAGGATCAGATCTGGACCAGGACCAGAACCAGAACCAGAACCAGGATCAGTATCAGAACCAGATCTGGACCAGGACCAGAACCAGAACCAGGATCAGGATCAGAACCAGATCTGGACCAGGACCAGGACCAGAACCAGAACCAGGATCAGTATCAGAACCAGATCTGGACCAGGACCAAACCCAGACACTACGAATCGTTCTCAGCTTAGAATCGCAGCAAACGATTCAATCAGCTTCATGTTTTCTCTCGTTCTTTTCTAATTGTTAAAATCTAATAAAATAACCAAACATGTTAATTTGTGTCAGTTTGTTGTCGGGTAATGAAAATAATCTTGACTGTTTCCTCCTTGTTCTAAGTTTGTAAACCTGCATTTTATCCACAATAAACTTCCACCCTAAATTTATTTCAGATTATCTGACGGCGCAAAACCAATTTAAACAATTCAGATTCTCAGAAATTAAAGTCAAATTTGGACAAAAAGTCAATATTTTTCTTCTTCTAAAGGCTTTAATCACCCACTGACCCCACAGAAACACTGGTTTTACTTGGATTAGGACAGTCGGGTTGCGTTGGGCCTCATTAACGGATCAGACGGCAGGAACCAGGAAGCAGAAACGTTCCGACGTCTTGGTTTGATTCATGCGAGGGAAACTGTCTCAGTCTTCATGTCCTGACAAAGAGCTGCAGGCGGATCCACTCTGAACCTCCCGCCTCCTCCCCTGTCTGAGGTCAAAGGTCAACCTACAGTTTTAACACAAAGATCCACATTCTGCTGGAAGAAATTCAACCCAGAGTTAAGTTCAGATAAAACCAGAGTAACTAGTTACATTTACTGGAGTAACTTCCTGGAAAAAAAACCTTTCCAGTATTTTAAGACACATTTTACTTTTACTTCAGTAATTTTTCATTTAGTACTGCTACTCCTGTAAACTTGGTTTTTGAGATTAATCTTAAAATTTCTAGAAAAAACTTGAACATTTCTGGTTGTTTTTGTTTTTTTTTTTCCTGGAAAATTTCTGAAATTAATGTAAAAATGTCTGAGTTTAAGCAGAAATGTACTCCTTTCTCTCTGGCCCTTCTGCGCCGTGGAGACTTTATGTCAGTAAAAGTCTGTTGGCTCTGGAGCTTCTCTGGGACCTTCCCCCGGATAAACCAGCGCTGGGCTCCTCTAACTGCCCCTCGTTGCCCCAGCAGCGCAGTAACTGCCCCTCGTTGCCCCAGCAGCGCAGTAACTGCCAGGCTGCCATGATTTCTGCTGCTGAATGATGACGGAACTAAACACACATTTCACAGCGGCGCACATTCACGGACAGGCGGGCAACAGATGAGAGGAGGAAGGAAGGCTGCTGAACGAAACAAAGGAAGGAGGAGAGCAGGAGCTGCAGATGAATAATGGACAGAGTGTTTACTGCCGGAGTTACTCTCCGTTTGGAGCATTTAATCAATAAGGCTGTTTCTGTGTCCGAGCTCTGCCAGGGTTGGATTCATTAGCTTATCAAGATGATGAACATCTACAAACTGACCGTCTGTGGTTCACCTGCGGAGCAGGAGACGGTCCTTCCTGTCAGCAACCCTTTAGGAAAGAGGCTTTAAGGAGCTGCTGCTTGTTCCGGTACAGTCGCATTTAAAAGCATTAAGTCGGGTTAATTAGCCTTTCATAAGAAAAACACGCCATATTTTCACAATGTTACTAACTCATTTATAAATTACACAATTTCATGCTAAATATTTATGTGGTAAACTAAACATTTAGCACCAATGTTCAAAAGACCCTTATATATAGTTTAAGTTTGGTGTTGAGTATTACTCTTTGTATTATGTGTTTTCTGTTCAGCGTTACTTTTGTCCCTTAAGGGATACCGTAGTTAGGGCAGTGATGACGTCAACACCTTGCCGTAGCCAACGTTGCTGGTATCTGGTGGGGAAGTTTGGGTAACCGAGCCGCTGTGCTAACACGTGGGAAAGACCACAAGATATGTGTTCTCCTTAAGAGTGTGTTGTAGAGTAAGTTGTAATATTTGAGTGTTTACTGCAGCTAAATGAGTGATTTGAAGTTTATTTGTTTGCTATTATTTCACCTGTTGCTAAGTCCGAGCTATATGCTACGTGTGTATTGTAGAGCATTGTGTCGAACATGCATATCTATTCTCAGTAGAGCAGAGACATGGTTATTAGTTAACTGTGGAGTTAACTTGCCTAAGTTTGCTTAGTAATATTGACTTAGAGGTTTCCTTCTTAGTTTATCGAAGGTATAATAGCATGGTGTAATGATAGGACACCTTGAACTTATTTTCTGTATTTTTGTTTATTCTAGGAAACCACACACACCTTCATGTAGACACATTTATGCCCATCCGTGTTCATTGGATTATCTGTGATACAGTTTGGAATACAGA
>NW_006800051.1:1918856-1947597 GCF_000485575.1 Poecilia formosa | reverse complement strand
ACTCCAGGTTGAGAGCGGTGACAAACCTGAACAGTGCCTAACAGTCCTTCAACTTTAGAACAAACTCACTTACATTAATGGTCCTTCGAGCCGGAGTCACTGCCTTACCCTAGTAAAGATGGATGAAAATCAGGACTTCAGAAGTGGTGCACGTCCTAAACGCCAGATTCGTCTCCCACAACGTTATGAAGATTACGAGCTTGATTTCAATGGTCTCAACTCTTACCAACACAGAGTGGAGAGAGGAAGGATGGCTACACAGGAGGGACTGGCCGAGAAGACCCCCCTCACCTCGCCATATGCTTCCCCAACAGCTGCTGAGGCATCGGTTCTCAGCGAACCTATAACACATTATGCAGTAGGGAGTCTGCTACGGTTCAAAGAGGAGCAATTAGCCCAATCGCTAGTCCCTGATGAAAGGCCAGCAAGGATATGGAGACATTCTACCCCCCCCAGTTCTTTACCTCCCACCTCGAATGAAGCTATGGCTCTAAGATCAGAGTTAGAAGAGCTCCAGCATGAAAGGTTCCTCCTTCAGCAGTCACAGCAGCGCATTTCAGCAGACCTGGCACATTTAAGAGCTATACAGACTGACATGTTACAAATAATGAATGTTGCCCATGAAGCTCAGCAGGAACAGCTTAAAGGAGCAGTATGCTTCCAGCCTTCTGACCCACCTGTTAATAATGAGGATGAGGAGTGGCCACCGCCACCACCACCAGCTTGGATGACTGAGGATGAGGAGGAAACACCAGTCCTGGAGCGCCTGGACAAAATGATGAGTGAGCTTCAGATTTTGAAAGGTGAGGCTTTGCTAACCAAACGCAATCAGTCATCAGCTCAACCAGCAACACAAATGGCCTCAGGTTATCAACAGACAAGGAACAACTATCAAACCAGCAGTCAGGTTCCTCTAGTAAACCCACTGCAGTATGGATCAACACATCCTTCAGCTACCACTCCAAGATTTAGCTCCACAACCAATTACAGGCCCATGAGCATTCAGGCTGCTCCCCCTCAGCAACCAATTCAGCAAGCACCTCTTCCGCAGACTCCTCGTGCCCCCCAAACAACCTCTCCAAATCCTGGGCCACCCTATCAAAGTTTCAGCTCAGATACAGCCTATCATGGTCCTCGTCCAACCATCCCTAACCTATTTCACAGAGACCCTGGTGAGTTTGCCCACCTGAAGATGGCTCTGGAGAACTTACTACCACCTGACAGTCCAGAGCTCTTCAAATATCAAGTTTTAGTGGACCATCTAAAGTTGGAGGATGCCAGATTGGTAGCGGAAGCCTACCTTCACTCTCCAACCCCATTTACAGATACCATGATGGCCTTAAATGAGAAGTTTGGACAGCCTCACCAACTGGCCCTGAGGAGGATTGCCGCTGTGATGGACTCACCTGACATCCGGCGTGGTGATGTTGTCGCCTTTGAGAAATTTTCTCTCCAGATTCAGTCACTGGTTGGCATGCTGAAGACGCTCGGTCCTGAGGGAGAGGTGGAGCTATACTGTGGCTCACATGTTGCTCGCCTGCTTAGTAAGCTACCCCCTGAGCAGCGAGCGGAATTCCGCAGATGCATGTTTAAGCAGTCTGGACGTAACCACACCCTTATTGATTTGTCGGACTGGTTAAAATATGAGTCTTGGTGTCAAGATTATGATGGCCAACTACCTGCCAGAGGACTAAGAGAGAAACCAAGCAGCCTGAAAGGAGAAGGAAGATTTGGGAAACGGTCAGTTGCTGTGCTCCATGGTGCGGACAGCTTATCTCAAAGCATTAAACCACCAAGTAATTCACTGAATAAAGCCAAGCCACCCCCTTATTGTGCCTTTTGTGACGTTAAAGAGCACCATTTGAGTCAATGTGCAGCCATAAGTCAACTGACAAAGGAACAGCTGGCAAATTGGATAAGGACCAACAAAAGATGTTGGCGCTGTGCACGTGCACATCATGCTGCACAGTGTAACCTGAAGAAGTCTTGTAACCTGTGCCGGGGCCGACACTTACAAGTTCTTCATGATGTCAACACAGGGCCATCAAAGGGGCCATTACCAGCATCACCCAGCCAAGAGAGAAGTGAGAATCCAACAGGGGTGTTGTATCTCGATCGACCAACAGAGGGCAGCCGAGTTCTGTTGAAAGTAGTTCCTGTTCTCCTTCGTCATGGTGTCAGAACTCTGGAAACCTATGCAGTCTTGGATGATGGGTCAGAAAGAAGTATGCTCCTGCCTTCAGCAGCTCAGAAACTGGGACTTCAGGGCACACCAGAGTCTTTGCCTCTACGTACCATCAGGCAGGATGTTCAGACACTTAATGGATCCTGTGTTTCCTTCACTGTATCCCCCAGAAACAGGCAGAGGACTCAATACCGCATCCATAATGCTTTCACCACTGAACGTATTGACTTAGCAGATCACACTTACCCTGTTGACTTACTCAGGAAGAAATACAAGCACTTGACTGGCTTGCCAATCCAGCCCTTTAAGAAGATAAAGCCTTTGCTCCTGATAGGTAGCGACCACCCACATCTCATTACTCCTACAGAACCTGTGCGACTTGGTCCACCAGGAGGTCCAGCTGCTGTCCGCACTAGGTTAGGTTGGACACTACAAGGTCCTTCCAGCGTCCTACACCAATTTGAAAGATCACAGCAGTGTTTAGTCACCTCTATTCCCCCTCAAGTGAGTGAGTTAATGAGACATGTGGAGAAGCTCTGGAGAGCAGATATCATCCCTCTTAGGAGTGATAAAATGGTGACACGCTCCAAGCAAGATAATCAAGCTCTGGGCCTCCTAGAGGCTAAAACAGCCCGAGTGGAAGTCGATGGCATTTTACGCTATGCCACCCCACTGCTGCGATGCAAAGACATGCCTCTCTTGCAGGCCACACCTGAGGCTGTCATGCCGAGCCTGAGAGGAGTGGAGAAAAGGCTTCACAAAGACCCAGAGAAAGCGGAGATTTACAAGGCAGAGATAAACAAACTGATAAAGGCTGGATATGTGCTGAGAGTGGAACCTAAAGAGCTGGAGAAAGGAGATGAAGTGTGGTATATTCCTCACCACCTCGTCAGCCACAATGGAAAGCATAGACTAGTATTCAACTGTTCCTACCAGCACCGAGGTCAAACCCTGAATAATTATCTCCTTCCTGGCCCCACCCTCGGTTCCTCTCTGCTCGGGGTCCTTTTAAGGTTCCGTGAGCATGCCGTGGCGGTAAGTGGTGATATAAAGGCTATGTTCCACCAGGTCCGCTTACTACCTGAAGATCGCCCTCTTCTGCGCTTCCTGTGGCGTAACCTACAACATGAGGAACCACCTGCAGTGTACGAGTGGCAGGTATTACCCTTCGGCACCACCTGCAGCCCATGTTGTGCCACATTTGCTCTGCAACGCCATGCCAAAGACCACAGTCGGCCAGGAGAAGAGGTGAGGACTTCCATAGAGAGATGTTTTTATGTGGATAACTGTCTCCACAGTGTCCCAACAGCTGCCGAGGCCAGAGAACTAGTGGAGCAACTAAGAGCTCTACTGTCATCGGCTGGATTTCTCCTTAGGCAATGGGCCAGCAACGAGTCATGTGCCATCAGTCACCTACCAGAAGAAGATCGATCAGACAGTGCTGAGCTCTGGCTAGCAGAGAGTAAGACGGAGAGCCCAGAATCAACCCTGGGCCTTAGCTGGCACTTCGCTTCAGACATTCTTGGCTATAAGCACCGTCCAGTCCAGTATGAGGCTCCTACCATGCGCATCATCTACAGAGTACTGGCCAGTCAGTACGATCCACTGGGGTTCATACTACCATACACCACCAGAGCTAAGATGTTAGTCAGACGTCTGTGGGATAAGGATCGGGGCTGGGACGACCCCCAGCTGCCACCTGACCTTCTTCAACAGTGGGATATCTGGGAACGGGAGCTGCAGTTCCTTCCTGAAATCCGTTTTCCCAGACCATACCTACCCACTGACGTAGCCTGGGAGGTCAAAGGAAGAGAGCTGCATGTGTTCTGTGATGCGTCAGAGCAGGCTTATGGTGCTGTGGCGTATCTTAGAATGATGGGAGAGAATGATCAAGCACATGTATCCTTTGTTATGGCTCGCTCCAGAGTAGCTCCCAAACGTTTGCACTCCATTCCAAGGCTGGAGCTATGTGCAGCGCTTGTGGGAGCTCAGCTTTCTAAGCTTATTGAGGGTGAGCTCTCTCTGCATATTGAGAAAACAGTGATGTGGACAGACTCTACCACGGTGCTCACCTGGCTGCGATCTGAATCCTGCCGCTTCAAAGTCTTTGTGGGCACACGCATTGCTGAAATCCAGGAGTTGACTCATCTGCAGAGTTGGCGCTATGTGGAATCTGCCCAAAATCCTGCTGATGACATAACACGTGGCAAAACACTGCAGGAGTTAGCAAGACCAAACCGATGGAGTCACGGTCCTCCCATCCTACATCTACCGAGAGATCAGTGGCCGAAAGACCCCACTGATACCCTTCAAGTCTCCCCAGATGCATCTGAGCTTCGCAGATCAACCTTCTGTGCCATGACATCTGCCTCCCCAGCCTACATGAGTCAGTATGATACCTGGCAGGAGCTGCTGGATGCAACAGTACAGGAGCTTCATGGGGCGGCAAAGGACATTTGTCCCACTGCTGAGGACTACCGTCAAGCAGAGAGGCTTCTCATTAAGAGGGCTCAACAAGAGAGTTTCCCGGATGAATTTCACCTTCTGACAGCAGGGAAACCAGTTCAAAGAAGTAGTCGTCTTTTAACACTGTCTCCAGAGCTGGATGAAAGTGGAGAACTGATAAGAGTGGGTGGCCGTCTACGTCGTGCCGAGGACCTAACCTTCTGCAACCTTCACCCGCTGGTTCTAGATCCCTCTCATCCAGTGACCAAGCTGCTCATTCAGGACTGTGACCGTCGTCTACGGCATCCCGGACCAGAACGAGTTCTTGCACAACTGCGGCGCCATTATTGGATCCTAAAAGGCAGAGAAGCAATTCGGCGCTTCCAGAGGACCTGCGCAGATTGCCAAAGATGGAGGGCGAGACCTACTGTCCCTAAAATGGCTGACCTGCCTGTAGCTCGACTCCGCCTCTTCAAGCCAGCCTTCTTTTCCACTGGAACTGACTGCTTCGGTCCCTTTGAAGTTAAAGTAGGCCGCCGTTTGGAAAAGAGATGGGGGATAATATTTAAATGTATGACTGTCAGAGCCGTGCATCTGGATGTACTGACCTCCATCGACACAGACTCCTTTTTGATGGCTCTGCGTCGGTTTATTTCGCGAAGAGGGACACCAGCTGAGCTTTATTCAGACCAGGGCACAAATTTTAGAGGAGGTGATACTGAGCTGAGGGAAGCGTTTTCAGCCATGACATTGGAACTTCAGCAACTACTAGCTCCACACAAGATCCAGTTCCACTTCAATCCTCCTGCAGCTCCGCACTTTGGAGGCGTGTGGGAGCGAGAAATCCGCTCTGTGAAGACAGCACTATATGCTACAGTCGGAGCTCAGCCCGTCACAGAAGAGGTCCTCCGTACAGTACTTGTGGAAGTAGAGGGGATCCTCAACTCAAAGCCGCTGGGCTATGTCTCATCCGATGTAAGAGATCCGGATCCTGTGACACCAAACTGCCTGCTTATGGGGCGGCGGGATGGTTCACTGCCACAGGTGGTTTACTCCAAAGATGAACTTCTGAGCCGTCGGCGGTGGAGGCATGCCCAAGTGCTCACTGACCATTTTTGGGCACGGTTTATTCGTCTATATCTACCTGGACTTCAGACCCGCCAGAAATGGCAAACCTCTACAGATGACATCAGAGAAGGGACGGTTGTCATGATTGTGGATCCTCATCTGCCCAGGGCTCTCTGGCCCGTGGGTCACATCGTCAAGGTTCACCCCAGTCCTGATGGACACATCAGGTCAGCAGATGTGAAGATTAAGGACAGAACTTACACTCGACCTGTGGCTCGGCTGGTGATCCTCCCTGCCATACCTGATGAGGACAGTGACCCCCAGGCGCAAGGTCGCCCTATCTAGAGTCTTTTGTTTGAGCAAATGTATTGTACACATTTGGGGGCGGCTGTTCAAAAGACCCTTATATATAGTTTAAGTTTGGTGTTGAGTATTACTCTTTGTATTATGTGTTTTCTGTTCAGCGTTACTTTTGTCCCTTAAGGGATACCGTAGTTAGGGCAGTGATGACGTCAACACCTTGCTGTAGCCAACGTTGCTGGTATCTGGTGGAGAAGTTTGGGTAACCGAACCGCTGTGCTAACACGTGGGAAAGACCACAAGATATGTGTTCTCCTTAAGAGTGTGCGTCATTGATGAGAAACCACACACACACCTTCATGTAGACACATTTATGCCCATCCGTGTTCAGTGGATTATCTGTGATACAGTTTGGAATACAGAACAGTTAAAGGATCCTGCCTCGTGTCTTCATTAAACTCCTGGTGCACCTCATCCAAACATCTGGTCCTGAGCTGAATCCTGGCCTGAGTGGTGTTCTGGCCGACACTCCAGGTTGAGAGCGGTGACAAACCTGAACAGCGCCTAACAGTCCTTCAACTTTAGAACAAACTCACTTACAACCAAACTAAAAATGTAGCTGGCTCAGAAATAACTAGCCAGCTAAATATATAGTTAGCAGGTAAATGTAGCTTGCCGATAACCGGAAGTGGACTACCAAAATAAAAGCTGGGTCTTTGAACCTCTTTATAAACTCTTGGTTTCTTATTATGTCACCGCTTTATGAGCGTCTCTGTTCCTTTTGTCTTGAACAACTCAGCTTAAAACAAAAAAGGTCGCATTAAAGGCAATACAGACGTTTATCAACGGATCTGAGATGACTGACCCAGCTTTTACTTTGAAAGTCCACTTCCACCTATCGGCAGTACTAGCTAAATATTTAGCTCAGAGATGCTAAATATCTAGCTAGCTCAGAGATAAATAAAATATTTAGTATGAAGCTAAATATTAATTAGCTTGCTAGCTTAATATTTAGGTTGGAGCTGAACATTAAAACAGATCTTATACAGAGCTGATTGATCTGGTTTTTCAATCAGAACCGATCTGCTCATATCTGGAACATTTAGATGTTGAACCCATTTTGTGCTGGTTGGTCCAGAACCGTAGTGGGTTCTGCTGTTAGGGCTGGCTGATCTGGAAAAGTCTGTCAGTGGTCATAATGTTCTGACTAATCTGAACTTGTCATGTTTTGCTCATTCGTGATGTTTAGTGGCAGATCATAATCAGAGCATCTCAGGACAGATCATGTTTCATTTGTTAAATCTGCATTTTCTCTTTCTGAGTCAGAATATTAATATTAAAGTTGTGTGAAAATTTCTCTCCTATCATCATATGAACTGTTGGGAAAGAATCTAATTAGAGTTGGAAGAAAAATCTGTAATTAATCTGTTATTGGCCCTGAAGCAGTTTGTTGTTCTCATAAAGTTTCTCCTCCTAAAAGGAATAAAAAACCTTCATCATGTTGGCTCAGAAATGCAGATTCAAAACGAATAAAGACTCAAATCTCATCCGCAGTTGGTTCTGCTCTCCTGCTGTTGATGTCTCCAAACAAATGAGCTCAAATTTATCAGCTGCAGCTAGCTCAGGTAGCATTAGCAGTTAGCACAAAGATAAACTGATGTGTGATGAAGGTCAACTCTGATGTTTCTTCTTCTTTTGTTATATTTGAAAACAAACAGACAAGATGGCAGCGTTACCATGGAAACTGATGTATTGTTGGCAGCTGGTCATCGGACTAAAGTGGTCCAATCAGGAACGTTGGGGCCAGCTCCAGTGCAGACAGGACAGAGACAGGTGCATTATGGGAAGATGTAACGGTCAGGAAGACGAGAATGCAGAACAGAGGAACCGGCAGCGACAACCAAAACAACGAAACCACACAGGAAGCAGAACGAGAAAATAAGAGAAACATCTGATTACTGCAGCTTGAAGGTCTAGAAACCTCCAGCTGCCAAACGAAATGTCACAAAGCAGAGCGAGATTTCGTCAGATGTTGATGCTGCGCATGGCTGTAATAAACAGGAAGTAGAGGAAGCGAACTGAACCAGAGACTTCCTCCCTCCGCGCTGGAGGTTCGGTGCCTCTGGTACGGCACTGACCCAGCAGTGGATGGGACGGTTTGCTACGTCAGGACTTATTCAGGAAATGTGTTTCCATCGACTCTTTTTCAGAAACGCCAGAAACCATCTAAAGGATAGAAACGTTTTTGCGAACTTGGGAAAATTATTTTGAATTTTTCCGTTTCCATCAACCTTTTCTAATGTGCACGGCTACTGAGCGGGAATGAAGTCCTTCACAAAGTAAAGCAACAGAAAACCTGTGCTGCTGTTTACAGGCTAAGCCGCGATGCGTTCAATGGATGACCAAAAAACAGATTTTACAGCCATTTCCTCACTGCTACATTGCAGATAATGATGCTGAAAGGAAAGGCGGGAACTGAAACTGTTGCGTTCTCTTTCCCATCCTCCATGTTTCCCATCATCAGGACATTTTTCCTCAGGAAGTCTTCCTGCTCAGTGGGACGTTCTCATCTGTGGATTCCATAATCTGACCAAAACAACTGAATATTCTGCTGTTTGGTTCGCAGAAACCAGATTATCCTGCTGAAAACTGCGACGAAGATGAATTATAAAGTGAAGTTTTCTGAACATCGATGCAGGAAAATCTTTGTTCTCACTGCGGCTGTGACCGCTTGGTGAACTTGCAGCCTGGATGACGAGCTTCAGGAAAAATAAGATGATTTCACACCTTTTGAATTTGTTTCCCATCTTTGAAGCTTGAAAGGAAAAGCCGTCTCCCCTCCGAGGTGAGGGTCTCGGCTCTTTCTGTCCTCCTTTCCTCACTTATTACACCTCTTATCTGCTTTTCCTTTTCCGTATTCTCTGCCGTCTCATTTCCTCTCGCTTCTTCTCCTCGACGCTCGCTGAGGAGCAGATGATGTAAAAACTCTTCCAGCCTCTGCAACAGCAGCCTGAGCCCAGTTTAGTTTTATGTCTAGACGTCTATTACTCACAGATTAGTGAGGAGAAAAAAGCTGCAGCAGTTTGTTGATTGGAGGTTTGTCTGCAGGAGATTCACGTCTGGGAGGAAAAACCTGGAAAAACGAAAACATCTTTAAACTTCTGTGGGTCCAGCGAGCGTCAGGCTGCAGGGAGCCGCGCGTAAAGCTACACAGGAAAATATTACAGCAACATTTTGGTTTATTTAGCTGGAAACAATTGGAGGCTCATTTTTTCACTGGGGATTTAGACCACAGATTAAATATTTAAATCGCAACTAAATGTTTAAATCTTATAGTTTACAAACTAAATATTTAGTTCCAACTCAAAATAAATGAAATGTTCAGATATTTAGCTTGCTAGCTAAGTGCTTAGCTAGCAAGCTAAATATATCTAGTTAGAAATTAACTAAATATTTGGTAAGTAGATATTTAGTTAATATGCAAATTCATTAGGTGATATGCGGAAGTGGAATATCAAAATAAAAGCTGGTTTTATGAACCTCTACATGCTGCTGGCTGAATCAGCTTCACAGTGAATCGATGTGAACGACTGAAGACGTTCGGTTTCGCCAACAGCTGCAGATTATTTACACAGCTTTTATTTTGATAGTCCACTTCCTCTTTCAACCAGTGAATTTGCATATCAGCTAAGTATTTAGCTTATATACAATATATAGATGTATTTTATATTTAGCTTGCACCTGAATATTTAGTTGGCATCTAACTCTGGCTAACAAGCTAAATATTTAGTTAGCACACTAGCTACACTGTTAGCTAAATTGTTAGCTTGCTACATAAACACTTAGGTAGCAAGCTAAATATTCTGATTGGAAAATAAATATTAACTTCTTAACTGAATATTCTATTTTATATTTATTGTGCCAGCTAAGTATTTAGCTTGTGAATTAATTATTTAGTTGGAACTGATGTATATAAATGTATAAATAACATGTTGACCCATTTTTTCTCCGGCTGGCTAAATAAACCATGTCATTGGTGTGAATGTTTTCCGCTCCGATGAAAACAGGTTGCTGTCGGAGCAGAGGCCCAGACGGCTTCATGCTTTATTGTTCTCTGGGTGTAAAGCTCTCTTCTTCTTCTGTTGCTGCTGAGACGCTTTCTCTGAACTATTAGGAGTTTCTAAAGCCGGCTAAGCTCTTAAGCTGCTCTGATAGTTTTGTCACCTTGGTTTCCTCGCCGTTTCCTCCTCTAATTCCCTTTTCATCCTCCGGTGTCTGTGCTGCTCACTGAGACGCTGCTGCTGCTGGGAGTCGGGACAGAGCCGCTTCCTACACGCTGAACGCTACTTTATATCCTTCTACTGTTCAGAACAGGCTGACTGTGAGAAGGTGATTGTTTTGTTCTGACTCCCCCTCCAGTGTCTGCAGGGTCACAGCTCCCTGGCTGCACAGTAAGCTAACATTAAAGAGCTTTTTATGAAAACGTTTTATTTTAAAGCCAAACTGGGTCGTTTTTTCTTCTGCAGCTTCAGTCTCACCATTACTGAACTGCTTTACGCTGCGTTCCCACCAGCCCTGTTCGCTCCGCTTTAATCCAACCCCAGACTGCTTTGACCCGCTCTGTTTGCCTAGTCAAAGTCCGGTTCAGTTGGTGAGGTGTGAATGTTAATTGACCTCTGACCTCTGGTCCTCCAAGCCTCGGTCTGGGTTCGGTTCAGTTCACTCTGGTCTGATATGTAAACACCAAGCGGACCAGAAGCAGGAAGTGGACTACAGCGCAGGGCATTCTGGGTAAATACAACCAAAGCTAACGTGTTAGCCTAGCGCTAGCAGCAGAAATGGCTCCTGGTCTTTAGCCTAAAGAGAAATCCTCCAACACTAAAATCTGACGCCTCCATCTTGTTTCCATCTGGTGAGGAAGGAAGTTGCTCTCAGCGTCTTCAGAGGTTTTTGTGTCGTTTCCTTCAGTGGTTCTTGGTGCAGCGCCCCCACAGGCCAGGAGGGGAACAGGTTGGTTTGGCTCAGAGCCACAGCAGCTGGAGGTGGAGCAGGTGATGGAGTTCTGATCCAGACCATCAGGTGTGAAAACAGTTTCTCTGCCTGATGTTTTCTCTGAACTTTTTTCCTCAGCTTTTAAGCTAATCTGCAGTAAATCGTCTGCAGCTGCATTCACACAAATTCTCCACCATCTTTTCCTCGCTGCAGCAGGATTTACTGTCACAGGAAACAGGAAGTCAATATTTCTCAGTCTGAGTTCTTAAAAACCTCCTCCTGCTGCCAGCAGGACCTTAATGGCTTCAGTCAGCAGCTGTTTGGTTTCTGACGCAGCTAAACGAGGTCTGATCATCATCCTGCAGCCGCCGCGTTTACATCGGCCATAAAAACGTTCAGCTAATTGGATCATGGAAATAAATTGGAGGCTATTTAGAAAAACTCACATTTTTCTAGAATGTTTTTCTGCGATGAATTGGTTCTTTATGTATTTTACTAAACTTGGCCGCCTCTTTAGGAAACAAAACACAAAGGACTGAAGGATGCAGCGAGAATAAAACTGTTTAAGGTTAAAAGCAACAGTTTTACCGTTTCCAGTGATAAAACCTGATGTGAGTCTGAAGTTGTTAAAATGAACAGAATCAGTAAAATAATGTTTCACCTGGTAGAAAGAAGCAAACCAGGTGAAACTTTTTCATGTGTTTCATCTCCTTCCAGCAGCAGCAGAGCATCAGACACAGACCTGAATGGTGATGGAGGAGGAGGTGAAGATGAGGACGCCGTTTCATCTCAGCTTCTCCCACAGGTCCTTCCTCTTTTGTCCTTCCTCTCGGCGGAGCGCGGGAATTATACGCAGATCCCGAGGAAACGCTCTCCTCGCTCCCAAACAGGAAGGAGATAACATGCAGCACCTGGAGCGCCGCAGAGTCCCGTTCAAAGGCTGCGATGATTCTCCTTCACAGAGCGAGCCTCACAGCGCGGAGATGGAGGGATGAGAGGACGGAGAGCCAGATGAAAGAGGGAGCAGGATGACTGGAGGCTCCTGGTGGGAGAGGAAGAGCATTCAGGCACTAATGAAGGAGAGGTCAACACAAGGAAAGTTTGGTGGAAACATAACCAGCACAAACCAATCCTGGCTTTACAGCAGGACCAAGATTTTAACAGAAACCTCTCTAACGTAGGAATATTATTTAAACCTTCTTTTTCACATTTACTTACCTATTTAAAGTGGAACTGCAACGTTTCGGTTACTGAAGCTCTGATTTCACCTAATCTGAGGTCAACCTGAGAGCAGCTCGTTTTGGTAATGTCTCTTTAAATATAACTCCGCCCCGTTCGGCCATTTTTGTAGTTTGCTGGCAGAGATACGAATAGACATAAGACAAAAATAATATCAAACAGTTTAATAAAACGGTTCAAAACATGCAGTACAGTTCTGTCCTCAGGGAGCTAACAGCTAGCACACAGCGCTAACAGCTAGCACACAGCGTTAACAGCTAGCACACAACGCTAACAGCTAGCACACAGCGCTAACAGCTACCACACAGCGCTAACAGCTAGCATACAGCGCTAGCATTAGTAAAACAACGGCCATGACGTCACATCAACACAACAAACTCAGGTCTCAAGTAAAGGTTGTTGTCGTCGTTAGCAGCGTAGCGCTTTGCTGCGTCTGTCGTTTCCATGGAGACAGAAGGAGCTGAACCGTCAACCAGACAGTCTTTTTGTAGATCTTCTCTCTGGTGGAGGTTTCTAAAGATTTGTGAACAAAGACTTTCCCTGCTGATGGGGAACATTTAAAAGTAAAATAAAGTTTAACCAGAAACGTCAGAGGTTCTGGTGCTGGAGGACGGTTTAGTTCACAAACCCAACAACCAAACATTCTCACTCCTTGAACTTGGAAAACAAAATCCCAGTGAGAAAAAGAAGATGGATTCATGAAGCTGGTTAGCTGGAAGATCATGACCTCGTTTAGCAGTTCTGCAGCAAATACTGTGATGTAAAAGTTAAAAACCGTAAAAAGGATCAGAGAAAACTGAAAAAAGTGACTCAACAGAATCTATCAACGCAGCAGGAGAGACTGGATCGAACCTCTCTGCTCTCAGAGAGACTCCAACTACAACAAAAAGTCTTTCTGGGACAGAAAGGGGATAATAAAGACTGAAGACAGATTATTTAAAATCATCTTCACCGTGATGAAGAAACTGCAGCATTGCTTCACCTCTTCCTGACCCGACCCAGAACCGGCCCCAGAACCGGCGCTGGAACTTGACGGCCCAGCCTCTGAGTGAACCTGAACAGGAAGTCTGACACGATGAAGATCCTCCGTTCTCTGCCGCTTCGCACCGAACATCAGACGACTGGAAACCTGTCAGGAGTCAACTCTGAAACAATACGTGGGCTGAATACACACAGGTACACACACACAGGTACACACTCACAGGCACACACACACACACAGGTACACACTCACAGGCGCACACACCACACAGGTACACACTCACACGGTGAGCTTCGCCAACCTGGAGACAAACACATTTTCTCCACTCCAGTCAAAGCGCAGCAGCAGAAAGCTGTGACAGCCGGTGGATTATTATGGGATGTTTTATGGATTAAAGACTACAGCAGCTGACTGTCAGCGCTGTAAGGTGAACAGTTCATTAGAGACAGAACCACCGGAACCACCAGACGGTCCAGAAGCGAGACGCACTCCAGCTCCCAAACTGGGATTCATGGAGTTCTGGATCAGAAACACAAACTGTGTTTCTGCTACAAATGTATGGAAACGTTTTCTATGCTAATGTTAATTAAACTATTTTCAATATTAGTTGTTCTACTAAATCAGAAATGTGATTAAAATCACGTGAATAAGTTTGTTCACATCACTTATAAACATTCAGCTCCATCATCCTCCAACCACTTCCTGTCGTCTTCTTTGTGGTTTCCTCCAGTAGCAACAACCAGATGTTGATCACATGACTCGTATGACGAAAAACAGCGTTTGCACTGCAGCTTCATGAAAATCACTTAATCACCTCTTCTGAACCCAAAATTAGAATTAAGCAAATTTATTTCCAAAATGTCAAATTGTGCAACTAAAACTTGAATAGAAACGCAGCGACTGGAACCGTCAGACTTACTGGAGTTCTGCTGTTCTTCTAGTCAGACCAGCAGATTTCTTATCTGGATCAGGATCAGCGGTTTGGACCAGAACCGGAGCGGTGAACTGAATCGCTGAGGTTCTGACGATTCATCATCGTTACAATCGAGGCTCTGATCTCATTTGCATAATGAGCTGCAGCATTCTGCAGCATTTCTGCAGCAAAACGTCGGCGCTTCATCAGAGCAGGTCTCTGCAGCCTGCAGGGTTTTTCTGATTTAAGGGCCGTGAAGGAATCCGGTCAGTTTCAGCGACAAATGAAGGTAAAACCTCGTAACAAATCATCATGAGCCAAATTTTAGCTAATTAAACTGACAGGGAATCAAACGAAAACCATCTGGACCCGAATCCGGTTCTGTTCATTTTACCAGAATGGAACCAAAACCTGCAGCAAGAAAAACAACCTGGGAGGGAGGGGTTAAAGGTCATCGAAACGTCTGAAGTCATCATCCTCCAGAGAGGGAGTCTATTCCACACATACAGAAACGTGTACAATTTTAAAATAAGAAAATCAAAATTATCTTTTATTTTAAAAATTACATTGAAGTAAAATACATGTAAATAAAAGTGAAACAATAAAAATAAATAAAATATAACCTTAAAAATTAATGAAAAAAATATAAAATTTAAAAAAATAAAATAAAATGAGAATTGCAGAAGATAAAGTGACAATCTGAAATTTAAGTTAAAATAAAAGATAAATACTATTTTAAATTAAAAATGTAAACGAAAGAAAATAAAGAAAAAATTTAAAATAATAAATTAAAAAGTTAAAAATAGCAACAAAAAAAAAATGTTTTAAATAATACTGGAACAAACATTATTCCCAGGATGAGAAGCCAACCTTCCCAGAAGTGGATCCAGCCCAGCTGCACGGCAGCAATCAACATAAAGGATCAGATTATTGTACAAAGGAGGAAAAAACCGACCCGAGAAAACAAACAGGATCCGGATCAGAACCAACCGCGGTGAAGCATCTTCTAATGAACGGATCTTTGGGTTCCTAATTATCTCCTCTGTGTTAATAACAGAAACATTAAAGGATGTGAAGCAGAAAGTTTTATGATCATGGCTTAGCAGCAGGACGAATATCTGGAGCCCAGAGAAACATCAACCAGAAACGACCTGACGATCCGAGGAAACCAGGTGAATCTGGTGAATCAGGTGAATCTGGTGAACCAGGTGAACCCGGTGAACCAGGTGAATCTGGTGAATCAGGTGAATCAGGTGAACCAGGTGAATCTGGTGAACCAGGTGAATCAGGTGAACCAGGTGAATCTGGTGAATCTGGTGAATCAGGTGAATCAGGTGAACCAGGTGAATCAGGTGAACCAGGTGAATCTGGTGAATCAGGTGAACCAGGTGAATCTGGTGAACCAGGTGAATCTGGTGAATCTGGTGAACCAGGTGAATCTGGTGAATCTGGTGAACCAGGTGAATCTGGTGAATCAGGTGAACCAGGTGAATCAGGTGAACCAGGTGAATCTGGTGAACCAGGTGAACCAGGTGAATCTGTCGTCATCGCTGTTTCTCCTGATCTGTTTAAACGTCAAAAGGAAAAAGGAGGAGTTTCTTTTTCCATTTTAAATTAAACATTTTTTTCATTTCTGGGCTTGAATCTCAAATTAAAATGAAACAGATCAATTTTAAGCAGGAGTGAAATTTTATTAATGAACCAGCTGTTCAAATATTAAATTACAGAATGTTTTATTATAAACCCATGAAATGCAGAGCGGTGATTCATCATCAGCAGATCTACGGGGCTAACCAGAGGTTTTCCTCGACTGAACGTTTCCCGTCCGGTTTTCCAGAGAGCAGCTTAGTTCCCGCTAACGGAGCGAGTCGCAGCGGGACAGATTTAATCTGGAATCTGATCTGATCCCAGATGGATCTGCAGATTACCAACCAATTGCCACTCCTTCCAACAGCAGAAGCACATTAAAAGGGACATTTACATCTCGTTTCTGCTGTTCCTCACCAATCTATGGAAGCCCTGAAAGGACAAGAATTAAAAGAATAATATTTTTGAAGGCCCCTTTTTTAAAGTCTGACCAAATTTTCTTTGTCTCTTGACTTTAAGTCATGTGCAGCTGAAAAAAAATAGATCAAAACTTTTTTTCTCCTAAAAACTTCGATCAAATGTGTTTTTTTTAATCAAACATTTGTGATAAAAAAAAATATTCTACAGCAACCAGCAGAGTGGAAAAGAAAAAAGTTCTCTTCATTTTTCTTTGTCTCACTTGAATCCCACAGAGCTAATGAAAAACACGTTTCATTTTTCTAAGTCTAAAATCTTTTTTTTACGTTTAAGCAAATACATTCTGTCAGTTATTTTTTCCATCTCATTCAACAGAAAAAAACAATAATTTATTTGCTCAAGTGAGAAAAACAATGTTAGCAAAAAAAATATTTTATTTTTGTGTGTTCAAAAGAGAAAAAAATTACAAAATGGGTATTTTATTTATTCAGGAAAAAATACTTAAAAGAATATTTTGTTGGTTGCTTCCTGTAAAAATAAAAGAAATATTTTTTTTTGTCCGAAAATTGATCACAATTTTCTTATGCTCCCCTATAGGCACTTCAGGTCTTCCGTAGAATTCATCCATTTACTTTACTCTCTGTTGCAGCTCGTTGCCCCAAACTGGAGTCGCTGCTCCACCTGAACCTGAACATGTTCTGGACCCAAACAAGACGGATCAGAACCGGGCCGTGTTCTGGACCCAAAAGGATCAGAACCGGGCCGAGTTATTTTGGGCTGCAGAGGACAGATTGGATTAAAGCCGGATTAATCCCTGCTGAATTTGTGTCATTCCTCCAAGCGACACTAAATCCAAATCAAATTACAGAACCGAACCACTGCTGCCACGGCGACCACCATCACCTTCATCACCATCATCATCATCAGCGCCCCTCAGGCCATCGTGCTGCTCCTCTCCAGCTGTGTCTGATGCCAGGCGCCTAATTGGATCTGACGGGTTCTGGACCCGGCACAGGATCGTTACATGGGGGCATCTCCGGGTCGGCCAGCACAAACAGAACCAACCGGACCCGGACCTCCACCAGCTGCTGCTGCTCTGCCCCACCTGGCAGTTTTTCATGTTTACGTTCATTCATGGTTGAATTTGCATGTGATTACGTTTCCTTTGGCAGTGGGATTAATCCGGTTGATTCCAGGATCTGGGATTAATCCATCACTTCCAATCAGAAATCAGGTGTTGATGAAACGGAGCTTCAGTGTCATGGATTTAAAGAAGACGTGTGAATCATGAACCAACGTCCTGAAATGTTTCAGAAATCCTCGTTTCCCAACATGCCGAATCCGTTTAGACGGTTAGAAACTGGATCACCTGAAATCGCCTCCGTGTGGGCGGGGCAAGCCCCCACACGGAGGAAGTGCTGGTTGTTTTGAAGGATTCTGATTGGCTGACAGGTTTTAGCTGTCCCTACACTGCCCCCTATGGGTTCGGCATGTTTATAACAACAATCAGTGGCAAAATTCAGCAGGTTTGTGCGGTCAGGTGTGGAAGAGATTATTTCATAGAAACAAATATCTGGTTTATCGTCGTTTTAAAGAGACTGGCTACGTGTGAACACGGCTTCACTTCCATGCTGTACGCTCTCTTTACCTCTTCCTCACCTCTTCCTCCTCTCTTACCTGCTCAGATCATTCCTCCCATCAGGTGTCCAACCAGCCTTAGAAAACCTCTGAATCACTTCCAGTCTGCAGCGCTGCGCCGCTTGAAGGCTGAGAGGAAACCCAGAGGGACGCAGCGAGGAAGATGAGGAGTCCAGTCTGCAGACAGTGCTGTCATGTCTGTGCTGTTCTACAAGCCTGGGATCTCCTGAGCAGACAGACAACAGGAGGATGAAGCGGTAAGAAGAAACTCTGACAGCAGGAAGTGAAGACAAATGCTTTCCTGGACTGAAGAACAAAAAGCTGACAGAGGCTCAGAGAAGACAGGAAATAAGACGTGTTGGGTCCAGTCAAAGTGTTTGTCTGGGGGCGGCTCAGCTGATCTCTGGGGGAGCGAGGGCGGGAAAGATCAACGATGAGGAATAAATAAGAGAAGAAGACAGAAACAGTGGAGCTGCAGGGAGAAAGAAAAGATGGAGGAGAAGGAAATGTTTCTGTGATCCGGTCTGACAGAACCGAACCGCCAGAGCCAGGACCGGAACGACTCGTCACGATTGAACGATTCATCACTGTGAATCGGATTAACTAGTTTAGCAGCGTTGAAACGATTAATCGATTCATCAGGCTCAGCTGATAAACCCGTCAGAGCCGAAGTTTGTCTCCTGGATTCAGGCTTTAATGTTAAGAACCTTTTAACCTCCAAATGATTCACGTTTGGTTTTCATCTGGAATGTTTTTCTGTTTTCATCTGGAATATTTTTCTGTTTTCATCTGGAATCTGCTCAGACGTCTGGAACCCGAAGCAGAGATCCTGACATGATCAGATTAGAATCAGAACAAATCCAGAAACCTGCAGTAATCCTGCAGAGCGCGGCTGCATCTCCTGCTGCTGCAGGTAGAAACAATACAGCTTATGAATAATACAGGAGCCTGAAGGCAGAGGAAGAGGAGGAGGGATGAAGGTGCCCAGAGATCAGAAACCCTCTGGGTTCTTCACCATCCTCTTCCTCATCCCATTCACATGTTTATATCAGCAGCTGCACCTTGGTGGAAATCCATGCATGGAGGTTTAGAGCCACATGAGCTTATTTTTATCTTCTGAGACTCGCCCCGTTGCCACGGCATCCCTCCGGTTCCCGTCCCTTCTCCACGCTGCAGTAACGGGATTGCAGCGCTGCGAGTTCACGCAGAGGCCAGCCAGTCTGGAGGACGAAAAGTTTCAGCTCAGTTTGCAGAAAGTTGGAGCGATTTGACTCAGCCTGCAGAAACGGCGCAGAAAAATAAAATCTGATGAGAGAGAGGGGTGGGGGCTGCAGCAGGACGGGATGACGCAACACTAAGCCTTGCTCAAAAAGCGCAGTGAGGAACTCACTGCTGCAGAGTCACCTGCTAAATATTTAGCTAACAAAATAAACATCCAGCTGCTAAACATCTGCATCAACGGTAAAACTGCATGTTTTGTTTTCAGCTAAAACTTTGGGAACAAAACCAAAAACATGTCACCTGAGCAACAACTGGACCAATCCAGCTGCAGCAGGACATTCTGATCCAACATTAAAATCAACAGCAGCTTTTAGCTGTGGTGAGCACAGCTAGCCAAAAGGCTAGCGCCGATAGCCACTAGTCCACAAACCAGAAATCTTAAGTTCTGCTGACGCTAAACCACGAAACATCTTAAAAATTAGTAGAAGTTAACGCTAAACTGCAAAACACTTTAAAAACACTTAGCGGCAGTGAATTTTAAACTGCTAAACAGATTAAAAACTAGCAGGAGCTAGCTAGCTTTCCATGCTGCAGCAGGAAGTGGTTCTCCTGGAGGTTTCCATGCTGCTGCAGCAGGAAGTGGTTCTCCTGGAGGTTTCCATGCTGCTGCAGCAGGAAGTGGTTCTCCTGGATGTTTCCATGCTGCAGCAGGACATGGACAGATACAGATTAGCGCTGAGCTTCGTCTCTGGTTCCTGATGTTCTGGGTTCTGTTTCCATGTCAGTTGCACAGGAAATGCTTTAAGGCCTCACCACAGGGAAGATCTGCCTGCAGCAACATATCTGGTGTGTGTGTGTGTGTGTGTGTGTGTGTGTGTGTGTGTTCTCTACCCCCACAGCAGCAGTTGGAAGTGAAACTCAGAATATATTCAGATTATCGATCGTCTGGCTCTCAGTGGGAGTTTCGTCTGATGGAGGTAAAGAAACGTCATCTGATCTAAAAACGTCTCCAGAATCCTGGTGAAGTTACATCCTCCTCCACAACCTGCAGAAACTCTAATAAAACCATAAATCATAGCCACAGACAAACAGATTTTCATCACTTTTCTAATAAACCGCTCTAAATGTAGAAGCGGTGATTTCTCAGGAGGAATCTGCTCAAACATGAAGCCATTAAGTAATAATTAGGTCCATCATGAATCAACTGATTTCCTGCTGATTAACCAAAACCAACAGAAAATGAAACATGAGCTGCAGCCTGCTTATCACTCATCACCAGGAGAGCTCTCCAGCTGTAATCACCAGGCTGTTTGCTGTCTCCACATGCAGGAGGGCAAAGAGCCGCTCCTGGTGGCGCTATTTAGGGAAAATTATTATAATTTCTGCAATTTTCTGAAAATTTCCCCCAGTAAAGGTTATTCACGAAGCATTCAGGCATTACAGGGGCAGCGTTATGATTTCTAGTCACAATGTCCCATTTTATAGCACAATGAAGTAACTGTGTTACCTTCAGGTGTTATAAAATGATCTATATACCAAATATGACCTAAAAAAAATTAAATTCCTGATTTAACGCCTTGACACTGGGTGTCTGCCTCTTCAAGAAGCTCCGCCTCCAGGAAGTCATTCAACATGGCTCCTCTGTTAACCCTTTAATGTTTTCACCAGCGTCGCTCTGAGCAGCAGCTCCTATAACGAGCTCAGCAGATGTTTGCTAATTGCTGCTGGCTAGTCTGAAGGAGCCGAGTTGCAGAGGAGGGCTGCAGCTCTGAGGAGGAGCTGCGCCTTGAGGGCGGGGCTAAGTCCCCCCAGGCGTTTTACCCAGCTGAACGGTTACCATGGAGATTAAAGGATTTGTCCAACATGGAGGATCAGAGTCAGCTGTGATGTAACTTTATTCATAATGTTTTATTTTTTGTTTACTCAGAACAGTTTAAAACCGTTTGGAAAGTTAAGAAAGCAGCAAAGGTCAAAGTTCATCCAGCGTAAATAATGGAAGCCAGTCAGGTCGTCCCAGTTCAGCCCACAGCTCCTTACTGGTGTGAAACCAGTCAGCCGAGGTCCGGGTCTGGTTGTTCAGGAGAACAGCAGGACGAAGAGTGATGATGCAACCAGTGGATCAGAACGCCGCTAATCTGCCTTTAAATCTCTGCAGGATTATAATCTGCAACTGTTTGCTCCATGGAGACGGCCGCCATGGAAAACATCCAGGCATGAGAACAAACGAACCGGGGAGCAGCTCTGATTCCTGCAGACCTGCTTGCTGATCCTCATCAGGAGGAAGGGTCCGGTCCAGGTGTGTGTCCACCTGAAGGAACGTCTCAGAGAAAAAAATCACTTCCTGTTTGAGTCCAGAACCTCAAAATGTTTCTGATTCACAGATTCACGACAACCAGCTGGTTTCTCTGCGTGTTTTCCACCTGCAGCCATCCAAACAAAGTGGTTCTGATGCCACTGAACTCTGAGCCTCCGGTCCGGTCCGGTCTCTGAGTCGACATGAAAACGTCTCTCTGTTTCCGTCCCACAGTAACCAGGAAGCAGGTGATGAGGAGGAGCTGGAGCCGCATCACAGGTCATCAGGAGAAAGGCGAGTCCAGGATCAAAGGCCGGTCATGTTACCTGGACAGGTAACCCAGGTTCACATCAGCCCCGTTCAGTCCGCTTCAATCCAACTCCGGTCCGGTTGGTGAGGTGAGAAGTGAACTCTGGTTGGTTTGAATGTGAACGCCAAGCGGACTGGAGACCGCTCCAAAAGCAGGAAGTGGACTACAGCGCAGGGCATTCTGGGTAAATACAACCAAAGCTAACGTGTTAGCCTAGCGCTAGCAGCAGAAATGGCTCCTGGTCTTTAGCCTAAAGAGAAATCCTCCAACCGCTAAAATCTCCATCTTGTTTCCATCTGGTGAAGAAGGAAGTTGCTCTCAGTGTCTTCAGAGGTTTTTGTGTCGTTTCCTTCAGTGGTTCTTGGTGCAGCGCCCCCACAGGCCAGGAGGGGAACAGGTTGGTTTGACTCAGAGCCACAGCAGCTGGAGGTGGAGCAGATGTTCTGGTTCTAATAGAACCGGGTCGACCGGACCGTCAGCTGTTAGAGCTGCTCTGACTGTATTTAAATGTCTTTATCTCATTCATGTGACGTCAAGCATCCGTTTGTTGAACTAACTTTATGGAGAAATTGCTTTAAAATAAAATAACCAGCTCAAAGTTCTGAACACGACTGCAAAGTAGAAAAATGTTTAAAGATCAAACGTCTATAAAAATATGAGGTTAAAAGGGAAATTTTAACAGAGAATTCAGTCTTAGATGATGAAAACTAAAGAATAAAGATGGTTTTTAAAACATGAAACATGTCTGGGTTTTTTTAAAGAGTAAATAACATTTTGTTAGTAAAAAGAAAATAAAGAATATCTGAGCTGCAGAAATCTGGAGCTGAAACAAAAAGGTTGATAAAAAAACGACTTTTACTGGAACGATCCGGTGAAAACCCAGCAGCCTGGATGTTGGATTTCGTGGAAAATGGTTCAACGCCCCGCTGTGAGACGGCGGGGGGGCAGTAAGCTCCATATCCCAGGAGAGCCACAACGATGAGGTGATGGCAGCATTAGCTCCAGGAGGGAGTCACAGCCAAACAAAACCTAAGACCAGATCCAGCTGCTATGGAGAGGAAATTAAAACATTAAAATAAGACAAAGTGGAGAGCAGTAGGAGAAGAAAGTGAGGAGAAATGCTCAGAGCTACAGAGAACGATCAGGATGATCTGAGCTGCTTGTCCTGTAGGTCAGAGTGTCTGAATCTCTGCAAAACACAAAATATTATTATTAATTTAGTCTTAGTGCAGCGCTGGCCCAGCCTTTTGCCATGAGTGGAAGAGTCATCAAATCAAAGCTCCTGAGGATCAACTTAGAAATTAGTTTCGTTTTATTTAAAAGTGATCTCAGATATTTGCAGCAGAAAGTAAACTTGGTAATATTTTGTGTTTTTGCAGTGCAGCTGCTGCTGATCCTGGTTCTCATCTCCTTCCAGGCCAGGAGGAAGCTCCTCTCTGACCTTTGACCTCTCCAGCTAACAGACTGCAACGTCTTGACTCCAGAAACGAAACATTAAGATCCGATTAACTCCAGAACTCCGACACCAACAGGATCTTCTCACAGATAAACCTGAATGTGTTGAGAGCGTTAAGCAGCGTCAGCAAGATGCTGCTGCAGCAGCACCGCTGCTAATGATGCAGCAGCATCAGCAGCAGCAGCAGCATCAGCTGCAGCTGCTGCTCAGTTTAAAGAGCAGTGAAGTGTAAATGCCAGTGGATGCCGTTAGCTGCTGATAGCCCCAGCAGCACCGTGAGGAGCCTGAACGGTTTCTGGGCCGACACCTTCCATCTCTATCTGAGGCTGCGGTTTAACGAGCGCATTAAAAGCTCTATTAATCTGCAGTAATGACGCTGCGTGGTTATTACCGCGCTGCGCTCAGAGTGCTGGGAGCTCTCCGTCACACCAGATGGAGAAAACAAATCATCTTTATTGTCAGCTGCAACGCTGATGTGGGACATTTGTTAACATTTAGAAATGACACCAAATTAATGGAGACGGTCGCCGTGGCAACGATACACACAGCAGACTGAACAGAAAAGTTTTCTGCTCGTTCTAACAAAGAGGTTTTTTCTGGTGGACAGTATTTTATATTTCCTCAGTGAAGAGCAGTGATGAAGATGACTAGACTGTAACAGGAAGTGAACTGTTTAACTTCCTCTGAAGAAACTTAAAGGTTGTTTTCCTCCTGATGGTCCGATCGACCCGGTTCTACTGGAACCAGAACATCTGCTCCACCTCCAGCTGCTGTGGCTCTGAGTCAAACCAACCTGTTCCCCTCCTGGCCTGTGGGGGCGCTGCACCAAGAACCACTGAAGGAAACGACACAAAAACCTCTGAAGACACTGAGAGCAACTTCCTTCTTCACCAGATGGAAACAAGATGGAGGATTTTAGCGGTTGGAGGATTTCTCTTTAGGCTAAAGACCAGGAGCCATTTCTGCTGCTAGCGCTAGGCTAACACGTTAGCTTTGGTTATATTTACCCAGAATGCCCAGCGCTGTAGTCCACTTCCTGTTTTTGGGGCGGTCTCCGGTCCGCTTGGCGTTCACATTCAAACCGAACCAGAGTTCACTTCAGAGTTTGATTTGACTTTGTGGACAGATGTAATAGTTTCAGTTATTCTTTCATATTGTTAAAAGTTCCACTTATTTCACTTATAAATACTTCATAATTATAAAGAATCATTGACTTACAGCAGCTCCGATATCTGAGTAAAGTTCCTTCTAAGTCAGGTTCCTCTGGTTTCATGTCCTCAGGTAGCAGAAAGCAGACAGATTTACTTGGTAATATTTTGTGTTTTTGCAGGTTTAAGCTTCCTGCCTTTTTCCTGTGGGAAGCGGGGCTTTATGAATATTAAAGTCATGTTTCAGTGTTTAATGGACATCGCCTCTTCCTCGTCCTCCACCTTCCACCTTCATGCGGCTCCCAGCGCTCCGATCCGGTTCCCAGCGGATCTCATCGGCCCGTAATGACGCCGCTGCTTCCTCAGACGCACGTCTCCAGGTTTGGCTGTGTGATTACGAGTGGCTGCAGGCGGCGCGCTGCGTGGCTGAGGGGGGGACGCAGGTGCGGCGCAGATATTGGGAACGGCTTCAAATTAAAGCCAGTTTAGGAGGCGCCGGTCTGTCAGGACCGGTCCATCAGAACCACTTCCCGGATCAGGCCTCATTATTCTCATGTTAGGGAAAACTGGGGCTTTGAAATCATTTCATGGAGGGCTGATGTTTCACATGAAAGCCAACTTATCTGCACAAACTGGTCACTGGATCCCCAAACTGCCTCTGCCAACCTATTTCCATGGAAATGAAAGTTTAATGCACACAAAGCGTCCTCCAGGCACAGGAGGAGAAAAGCTGCAGCAGCAGCGAGGAGAGAGGATGAGAGGACCAGAGATCCTGCTGGACCGCAGCTAACTGTAGCTAACCACAAATAACCATAGCTAACTGTAGCTAACCACAAATAACCATAGCTAACTGTAGCTAGCTGCAGTTAGCGGGGAGCATCAGGCGAGCTGGTGTAAATCTGATCAGACATCTTGAGGCTCTTCATTATTCCTTCAGCAGCTCTGATCACACAAACACAACATGAATAAATTTGGACAAAACATTTTTAGGATGCAAAAAAAACAAAGTGCAGCTTCAGCCAGAAGGCTGCTGCTGGCGGGAAACGTCTGGCATGAATGGCTCACACAGATCAGCAGATAATAACAACAACAATAACAATAATAATAATAATAATAATAATAATAATAACAATAATAATAATAACAATAATAATAATAATAGCCATTTGTTTCGCTACCCTGACCCAACGAGGCAGATATCAGAGCAACCTTACGAAGCGCCACAGGCTGATCGGTTCAGTCACACACTGCACTGACGCAGTAACTCACCAGGAGGCCCAACCAGGAACGGCGTGCATAGGGGTGTACTTACTTTTCAGAGACGTTCCATCTTCCAGATCTGCATCTGTCTGCAAGAGATCAAAACTTCCTGGAGCTTAAAGACTTCATTTATACATCATTAGACTAAATCCTGATCCGTTCTGATCGATTCCCTCAGCGAGAGCTTCCTGTAGGTCACACACACACACACACACACACACACACACACACACACACACACACACACACCCCTCCTCGGGGCTCAGGATGAAAGGGATTTTAAGCAGAGCGCTGTCTGAAGGGCCTTCATAAATATTTCATCAGAAGATTAATTGGACGTTTACTCAGACATCATCTGATTGGAAGACGAATCAGAAGCAGCTTCTGTCTTTGCTCACCTCTCATAATGTCACGACTTCCTGTTTGCTTTCTGCAGGTTGAGACGAGTCCTACAGGTGTTTCACACCTGATGGTCTGGTAGACTCTGTCCAGAACCAGAACTTCAACATTTGCTCCATTTCCAGCTGCTGTGGTTCGTTCTCTCTGCTCCGAGTCAAACCAAACCCAGTAATTAATACATGCATTATGCCATCTAATATTAAAGGGGCAGTATTCTGCATTTTCCAGGCACATAGGGCCATTTTATAGCACATTTTAGCTTTTAAATGTATCCTTAGTTTTCACACAATAACAGTATTTTATCTCTTACACAAAAAAAATTTAGCTACGAAACTGAAAAAGGTGTAATGCTCCTTTAAAATGTAAAGGTAACTTTATTTATATAGCACATTTTCAGCAACAAGGCAATACAAAGTAAGGCTGTCTGTTCACACCCAGTACTTACTCACCGGATGTCGTAACAATATGGCTTCTCTGGTTTTTACAATAACCCACAAATAAATGTCCATTTTACAAAAAAAGAGACTAAAACGTGACGTGTGAGAACCGTTTCAAAGTAAATTCAGAAATCCTTCAGCTGTTCCTCAGCTAGCTCAACACACATTAGCGAGCATTAGCATTAGTTAGCCTCCAGAAATATGTCCCGTTTTCTACACAATACTAATCAGAAACATCACAACGTCACTAGTTGACTCTCGATTCAGTGACCTCTTCAACTCTTAAAGGTAAATATTATTTCTGCATCTAAACACATTTTACTGACCTCTGATACAGAAGAGATGAGACACACGGTGAGCTTCCATTAGCATCTAACAGGAAGGTTTTTTCTTCTTCTGTTACCAAACTTCTCTGTGCCACCAATGCGACAGGAGCCCCTAGTGGTTATACGTGGAATCGCAACGAGTAACTGAAATAACTTATTACAATGACAAATTAAGGATGGAAAACGAAAATTAATGTTGTGTGCCTATTTTTATGCTTCATGTTTTCATTACTTATAGAAAGCTGTTTTTCATTCGTCTACATTAAAGTCAAAGCAGCTCCGGGTTTTTTCTGATGAGGGAAAAACATTAAAAATGATGGGAAGCGTAAACATTCTGAGGTTCAGACTCAAAGTTCATCACAACATTTTGTGGTAATATTGTGATGACAATAAAACCTATTAAATGTTTTCACAACTGTGCCACAGCAATCAAAGCCTCATAAACACAAACACTGCGTTAGAAAATAATTCCCATTTGTAACAAACTTCTTTAGGGCAGCAGCCTGTGACTCGCTGCACTGCAGACACTCACTGTGTTGTCACATTAATTTGTATTAATTTAAGCTTTCATGAAACAAACAGTGGAGTAAATAGTAAAACTACCAACCCCAACAATGAGGGATTGGTGGTTTCATTGAACGTCGCTGTGGTAACAGAGGGCAGGACGGTATTCGGGCTAAACGTCATTAATTGGAATTTATCGTGACGATAAATCAAAACTCTTACAAGAATTTTATCAAAATAAATGATAGACCTTACTCTTACTCAAATAAACTCCAGTCCCAGGTCCAAACCTCGTTTTTTATCGACTGAGTTGATTTTTATCATTTTCTTGTGTAACTGCATTCCGTTACCATAGCGACGTTCACAAGAACGTTACCAAAATAAAAGCATGTAGTAACAATAAACAAAGGTCACTTTACTCAGTTTGTCTTTACAAAGTTAGTTTTACGTATTTTAACAAAAAAATAGCGGTTTGAGAAAATCAAACTGTCGTGACTTTGACAGAAGGTGAAGGTGAATATTTTTAGGAGTCGCATTTAACGACGCGCTGCATGAATTATGCAGATTGCTGCAACATTTCCCCTCAGGGGAGGACTTTATGGGTCCTGGGAGAATGGATTTATGACTGCAGGATGAATCGGCTGCGGCCGAACATTTATCTGAAGGTTTCATTTAGACTCCAGATGGAGAGCTGATTGGCTGCAGAGTTGGCCGCTCCAGTAAAGAGTTAACGGAGAGTTAAAGAGGAGCCATGATGAGGCTGAAGGGTGTTTGGAGGGCAGAGCAGCAGGGGGCGGGGGTAAGATGTGATATTGTTAATGCTACAGTAAATTAATATTCGCGTGAGGTCATCTATCAGCAGAGCAGGCGAGCCGTGAGGAACATGATAATACAGGCTGTGAGCAGAGAGATCCAGAGGTTCAAACTGTTTCTATAGCAACAAACTTCACTTCACAAACAAATTATTTCAGATCAATCACATTTTTTCTCATTAATCCAGTGTGTTAAAATAAAAATTAGTTTCAAAGTTTCTCTCTAATTAAAGCCATCAGCGCATCAAATAACTGGTTGCAGCATTTAGTCCTCCTGACCAGCAGGGGGCGAAAGTGGAGAAGAAAAACACCCCGTTAACGGGGAGAAAGCTCCAGTGGAACCAGAACCAGAACCTGGCTCAGTTAAAGGAAGAGTTTTGCATATTAACCCTCTAACGTGTATTTTTTGTTTTGTTTTCATTATTTTATTTTGCCTCCAGTTTTCCGTCAGACCTCAGATTCTGACCGACCAGCAATGGAAAAACTCTTCATTCAAACCAGAGTTTCTGTTTCCTGTCCCCCAGCCAGGATGGAGGAGCAGCAGACAGAGCAGAGCCTGGGCTGCATTAATGGGCTCTTTGCACCTCAGCTTCCGCGTTCAGGGTAAAGCGGCTCAATTGTTTCCGATCCAATAAAAATATCATTTACATTAGGTGCTTGCAGTGCTTGGCCAAGGTTTGTACATCGATCCGAAGCCCCAACAAGTCAGCTGGAGAAAGGTTTTAAGATGTTCGCCTCGTTATACATTCCCTGACACGAAGGTGAGTTTTACTTAAACTTTGTGTTAGCTTATGCTAGTAGGCAATATG
>NW_006800051.1:1914363-1918576 GCF_000485575.1 Poecilia formosa | reverse complement strand
CGTTTTATTACCTTTGCATGTTTCTTGTTCAGAGCTCAGATAGGACGGTGTTTACAGCAGTATGTACAGGCGGATCAGTTGCTCGGCTGTCTGGCTCTGGTCTGCTCTCTCCTTCCCATATACTCGCTTTTTCAGGCTGAATATAGAAGTGATTCCATGGAAATAACTCAGGGAGGCTCCTTTATTTACCATCCGTATCCCCGGTAGTTTTAGGCTGATCCGGAGTGAAGTGAAGGCTGCAAACTTTGCTGTGCGGCGTTGGCTTTAACTGGTAGTCACAGATATTTACAAGCCAGGATCGCTTGGAAATTAACGAAAACTTAAAAGCCCATTATATTAGGAAGACAACAATGTTAATAGTATTGTTTTTTTGCATCTGAAATACGACTTAGTCTTTTCTACCAGTCATAGAAACTCAAAGCGGAAAAAAGTGAGCCGCATTAGCTCCTGGAGATGTGACGTCAACGCCAGGTGCAAAGAGCCCATTAGGGTGTCGCTCTGGTCTGTGGGGTCAGGACCTTTGACCTCTGGACTGTCCTCAGTCTGCTGTCCTCCGTATGAGGAGCTGAACAGGTTCAACTCGGCTGCAGGATGGAAACAAAGAGCTTCTGTCTCTGAGAGCCGGCCTCTTCCAGGAGACTTGTAAAGATAACAACGGGCCAATTACGGCCTAATTGCTACAGATAACCAGTTCAATACGTTCTGCTGGACCAATTTCACTTTAATTGTCCAAATTAGATTCAATTAGATGTTGTTGGTGCGGCTGGAATAGATGCTCTGACTCCCAACACGTTTCCCCTACATGCCGAGAAACGCATCGTCCTCTTCCCGGGGAATCAGCTGATGATCAGATTATCGACTTTATTCCTGGTCTAGGTAATCCAGCTGGGAATTACCTAGAAAAATTACAAAATGGTTAAAAATAATTTTCCTTTCAGCTGAACTCTGGGGCAACGTTTATAAAGTTACACAGCCAAATATCATCAGCAATCATTTGGTTTATTTAGTCATAAGAGAAAAAAATACTCCAAAATTATATTTTCATGTTATTCATTTATTTATGCCAGTTTTAAACAAAAATAGTTAGTAAGATAAATATTTAGTTTGAAACAAAAAATTGTGTTTGAAGCTAAATATTTAGCTTACTAACTGAATGCTTAGCTCACAGCTAAATACTCCAATAGCAAACAACCTTTTTATTTAGCAAGCTAAATATTTGCCTTCAATTAAAATCGCTAGCTAGCAAGATTTTATAGTTTTTGGCTATATTTAGTTAGTAAACTAAGTATGTTGTTTGCTAACTAAATATTTGGGTATTTATCTAGATATGTAGATTCAAACTAAGTATTTAGTTTAAAACTAAATATTTAGCTCTGACATAAACAGTTTGACTGTAAACTAAATGTTTGCCCTGCGTTTTAAATGTTAAGTTAAATAATTAACCTCCATTTTTTCCTCTTATGACTAAATAAACCAAATTGTTGCTGTTAATATTTGACTGAAACGTTACAAACGGTGCCTGTAGGTTAGCCTGTGACCTTTCACCCCAGAGGTCTGGAAACAAACCGGTCGTCTGAAGCGAGTGAAGCACCAAGGACGAAGCCTGAAATGCCTTTTCATGCTTCTGGATGAGAGATTAAAATGTTGTGATCACAGCAGCGAATGCAGCTGTTAAATGTAATAACAGGATTACAGCGACCTCTGAGCCTGGAGGTCAGAGCGGATCAGCACCGACCCGCAGCACCTCAGGTTCTGTGACGTGAAATGACTTCAAAACAGATTCTGAAGGAAAAGCTGGAGATCAGTTGGTTGGACTGGGTTTTTTAAAAGGTCACTTTGCTGCTCGTTTCAATCCAGAATCAGAAATTCATCAACAAGTGAGTTTGAAAAGGTTTTCCTTTCAGAGTCTTTTACTGATGCATCCTGGGATAAAAACACCTTCTCTTCCTGAGAGAACCGAACAGACGGTTCAGTTCAGTTCTGTTCGGTTCAGTTCAGCTGCTGGATGAAGGACAAATTCAAGCTGCAGTATTTTGTGTTTTCCAGGCACATGGCGCCATTTTGTAGCACAGTCCAGTAAATATGTTGCCTTCAGTTATTATAAAAATGCTGTATGTATAAATAAAACTTTAAAGAACTTTTACTTCCTTGAACGTCTTGAAATTGGGCCTCTGTCTCTTTAAGAAGCTCCTGCTCTGTCTGAAGCTCCGCCTCCAGGAAGTCATCCCAACATGGCTCCTCTGTTAACCCTTTAAAGTTTCTACCAGCGTCGCTCTGAGCAGCAGCTCCTATAATGAGCTCAGCAGCTGTTTACTAAATGCTGCTGGCTAGTCTGAAGGAGCTGGGGGGGGGGTACCTAGAAGGCGGGGCTAGGTCCACCCAGACATTTTGGACAGCTGAATGGTTGCCATGGAGATGAAGGGATTTCTGAAAGGATGAAGGACTAACATTATACGATGATGGAAACGTAAAAGAGATTTTATGTGATACTGGCCCTTTAAGTCCCAAGATGCTTTGCTGTGTTTGGGACAAAAACCGACAAAGTGATGAAAATGAGCTGAGAGTGACTGTGGGAATCTGAATGTTTCCCTGAACTTCACTTCACCTCGCCCTTCAGCTGCTCTCCGCCTGCTTTCATCTTCCTCCGTCTGATCCCTTCACTCCTGCTGCCTTCCTCTTCCTCAGCGCGTCTTCGTCTTCCCTTTCATCCCTGCGGCTCGCTCCTGTCTTCAACGCTTTACACACTTTTACCCCCCGTTAGCAGAACAAACACAGCTTCCTGTCCAACTTTTAACACGACCAGTTTCATTTTCTGAAAGCAGAACCAGAACAGTTTGAACGCCGCTTGTTTTCTACGGAAGCCTGGAAGGTCCAGGAGATTCTTTTCTTCTAATAAATTTGGACCATTTTTTCCTGTCAACTTTACAAGTCAGATGAAAGTTAAAAAATAACTCTAGATTGAAATATTAAGTTTAGCTTTTTTCCAGAAGGGAACATAACATTTGATCAGATGTTTTTTTTCTTCTATTATTTCTGACATTAAAAAAATATTTAAAAGAGGAAAATATATTTTTTAAATCTTGTTTTCTTTTTTCGCTTAAGTGTTGTATGGCAAATGAAGGAAAATAAAGATATTTTTTAGTTTTTGATTTTTTAAAATTCAATCAAAAAACTTATTCAGTTTTTTTTAATCTTTTATAGGAAAAATCTTGGAAAATTCATGACAGAAATTTAGTTTCCTTTAAAACTTAATTCAGCTCAATGAAAAAAATACCTTACTGATCCTAAAGGGAAATTAAAGTTTTAATGTAGATAACATTAAATGACTTAACAATAAAAACATTTTCTTTTCCATTATGTTGGATGTTTGCTGCATAAATTAAAATATATTTAGTTTATAGTCAGAAATACTGAAAAACATAATTTATCAAAGGAAATATTGCACAAAAAATGTAATGTTTTAAACTTTCACATAATTTAGAGAGAAAAATGAATTTTATTCAGACAGGAAGTTGTTTTTCCTGCCTGGACTTTCGATGTTTTGTTCTGGTTTAAGGTTTTCTGTTTGGGCTCTGACTGGGTTCATGTTTTCACGCTCTCATCATCCTCCTCCTCCTCGTCATTTTAGTCCCTCACCTGTTTCCAGTCCTCCTCGGTGCTGATGCGTCAGCCGCTCTCCGCCAGCGTCGTTTTTATCCTCAACATTCAGGACGTTAATGTCTTTAAAACCAGAGAAGAAGAGCAAACCTAAACGGTTCAGTTCTCCTCTGCCTCAATGACGTCTGGAGCGCCACCTTCAGTTTAAAGTTCAGATGTTTGGTTTTTGTTTCAACATATTTTGATTTATAATTATTAAAGATCCAAATCAAAACAAATAACATGTTGAAGGAGTTTATAAAACACTCCAATCTAACTGGATCCATTCAGTTCAAATTCATTTTAAAGTGACAAACCGGTTCAATTGAAATCAATTTAATCCTCATTTTACCAGGAAATAATCCAATTAGTTGATAAACAGATATTAATCTACAGAACCCGGCAAACGGCATCAAGTTTCAAATCCTCCTGACAAGCATGTGGCGACAGTGGAAAGTAACAAAGCAGAATGATTAGAAACCAGTAGAAACCGATGAGCTGCTGTGGCTCTGAGCCAAACCAACCTGTTCCCCTCCTGGCCTGTGGGGGCGCTGCACCAAGAACCACTGAAGGAAAC
>NW_006800051.1:1906679-1911958 GCF_000485575.1 Poecilia formosa | reverse complement strand
ACCAGATCCAGAACCAGATCCAGCACCAGATCCAGAACCAGATCCAGAACCAGATCCAGAACCAGATCCAGCACCAGATCCAGCACCAGATCCAGAACCAGCACCAGATCCAGCACCAGATCCAGCACCAGATCCAGCACCAGCACCAGATCCAGAACCAGAACCAGCACCAGATCCAGCACCAGATCCAGAACCAGCGCCAGATCCAGAACCAGAACCAGCACCAGATCCAGAACCAGATCCAGCACCAGATCCAGAACCAGCACCAGAACCAGGTCCAGATCCAGCCCCAGATCCAGATCCAGATCCAGCACCATATCCAGATCCAGATCCAGATCCAGAACCAGAACTGAGCTGCTTCTCGACAATCCGAACACAGAAACAGAGGAAGGTTCAGCTGACAGATCTGAACTCAAACTCACACACATCGTATGCAAATGGAGTCAGAGCTGCCAGTTTACATCACACACACCATCACACAGTTAAACAAGCAGCTGCTGGGAGAGTGTGTGTGTGTGTGTGTGTGTGTGTGTGCGTGTGTGTGTGTGTGTGTCACACATGAAGAAACAAACACACCTGCTGCTCTCCTCCCACAGCAAACAGCATCTCATTAGAGAACCGGATCGCTCCAGAACCAGAGAGAAACCGGTTCTAAAACCTTAAACAGCTCAGCTGATCCGGGCGCAGAGTCCCGACACGTCGGCGCTCTCCTCAAGCTTCTGCTCACAAACTGGGTCCAGTTCTGGATAATGTTCCTGGATTAAAGACATCAGGAAACCAAACAAACCAGTAAAACGTTTTATGACTATTGGACGTCTGAAAAAAAAGGTCAACAAAGTTTACAAATTACATCACAGACCCACATGATAAATGAATATCAATAACCTGAAACTTCTTCTTCTTCTTTATGGATGTTTAATAGTTTACATCCATAGAGGCACATTACTGCCACCTAAAGGTAATAATCACTATGACTTCTCAAATCCACAGGAAGGACGTAAATATTTACCGAACCAGAAATCCAACTCACTCCTATGGCAAACATTGATTATAAGCAATTTTAGCTGTAGGCCAACGTTGCTATTTAGCTATAAGCTGCTTTTCCATTGACAATATAATTATGCAAATTGGAACTGTGGGATGAAGTTATTTTAGCGTAAACAAACTGACTCCAGATCTCCGGCACTGTGATAGGGTTGGTTTTCAGTCACAACACAATTATTATCTTTAAGAAAACTACAATGAAGAAAACCATTTCTCACACACTCCCAGTTCAGAACCAGAACTCCATCACCTGCTCCACCTCCAGCTGCTGTGGCTCTGAGTCAAACCAACCTGTTCCCCTCCTGGCCTGTGGGGGCGCTGCAACAAGAACCACTGAAGGAAACGACACAAAAACCAGATGGAAACAAGATGGCAGCGTCAGATTTTAGCGGTTGGAGGATTTCTCTTTAGTCTTTGGCTAAAGACCAGGAGCCATTTCTGCTGCTAGCGCTAGGCTAACACATTAGCTTTGGTTGCATTTACCCAGAATGCCCTGCGCTGTAGTCCACTTCCTGGTTTGGTCCGCTTGTTGCTCAGATGCATTCACACAGAACCAGAGTTCACTTTTCTGACATGCAGCTCACTGTGATGATGATGATTATGATGATGATGAAGGTTTTAAAGTCAAAGGTCAGATTCACATGTTCAGTTTCTTTCTGCTGCTCATATTCTGTTATTCCGTCTGATCCAGACAGACAGAAGGATGTGCGAGACGATCTGAGCTCCTCTTCCTCTTCTTCGTCTGTCATTCTCTGAGATAAAAGAGACGATCACGACCAGCGAGGAAGACCTGGAGGGAAAGGAACGGCAGGTAAACAGGCAGACAGGAAATGAAACCATGACTGACAGACTACAAATTGAAAGAGAAGAAGATTTCTGATTGGTTTCGCTCAGATCTCTAAATCTCCTTCTGGAGTTTTTGTTCAGCTCCTAAAACGGCAGCAGGAACGAAACCAGGAGTTTAGTTCATCTAAACAGAACCAGACCGACCAGAACCATCCAGGAGGATCCAGAAACATCCATCAGTCAGAGGAACAGCTGGTTGCTCTGCAGGGATCAGATAACTGAATATTTCAGTCTCTCCCATGCCGTCTCACCTAAAAAAAACATTAGCCACTAAAAAATGCAAATTTCTCAAGTTGGTTGTAAAGCAGCATTTATTTTTGCACTAAATTCTCCAGTATTTTTCCCAGATGAAAACTTTTGGTGTAACCTGCAGATTTACAGTTGTAAATAAAAGTGAATGTGATGAATGCAGATTAAATTCCCTGCCGTAGTTATGATGAACGACACGGAAACATCACATCTGTTTTCTCCAGCTTCTGCTTCACTTCATGAAAACTTCTGATCCAAACTTTGTATTTACAGCAAATAAATCAATAAATCACTGATCAGAAGCCATATGCTGAGTTCACTGCAGGACAAATTTACTTTAGACTACAGAGCCATGAATAAAACATGCAGCTCTGCAGCCTTGGCTTTCTCTTTCTCTTAGTTATGATCATTTTTTTCCATTTGAGTATAAGTAGGAAAATATTGACCTTGGAAATGAGGTTATCTTTTAATTACTCGGCGGCTGTGGTTACACAACAAGAAGCAGTAAGTGAGCCGGGAATAAATTAACATTTAATTACAAGAATCACTTTCTGGTTCTGCTTGTCTTTTTACAGTCGTCTAGGGAAACAAAGAGGAACTATCAGAAGTATTCTCTATAATCCGCCGTTTGTCCAGCAGCTGAGGCTTTGGTTTGACACCATCAGTCACCTGGACCGCTGGGCCGCCGGCCGGACGGGCCACCGGACGGACGGGCCACCGGACGGGCCGCTGGAGCTCCGCAGGGCTCTGTTCTCCCACCGTTTACTTAACTGTCATCTGCAGAAATATCAGACATGGAGATAAAATGGGCTGCGTTCCCACAGCCCTGTTCAGTCCACTTTAACCCGACTCCGGTCTGTTTGCCTAGAAAGCCCAGTTCGGTTTGTGAGGTGGGAACACTAATCGACCTCTGACCTCTGGTCCTCCAACCCTCGGTCTGGGTTCGGTTGAAGTGAACTCTGGTTTGGTTTGAATGTGAACGCCAAGTGGACCGGAGACCACTACAAAAGCAGGAAGTGGACTACAGAGCAGGGCATTCTGGGTAAATGCAACCAAAGCTAATGTGTTAGCCTAGCGCTAGCAGCAGAAATGGCTCCTGGTCTTTAGCCTAAAGAGAAATCCTCCAACACTAAAATCTGACGCCTCCATCTTGTTTCCATCTGGTGAGGAAGGAAGTTGCTCTCAGTGTCTTCAGAGGTTTTTGTGTCGTTTCCTTCAGTGGTTCTTGGTGCAGCGCCCCCACAGGCCAGGAGGGGAACAGGTTGGTTTGACTCAGAGCCACAGCAGCTGGAGGTGGAACAGGTGATGGAGTTCTGGTTCCAGTAGAACCGGGTCGACTGGACCATCAGCAGGGAAAACAGCTTAACTTGTCGGCGGCGACACATCTAAATTTGCAGTACCGTAATTCCGCCACACATAGCGCTATCTGAAAAATTCCAACGGTTTCTGAAAGGGGAGACGTTGCACTTTCCAGCAAGTATCGGGTTAATACGGCAACTTCACAGCTGCAGCTGCAGAGAGTGTAATTAATCCGGGGGACACTCGTTTAATTGTGAAAATAACTTGCTGGATATTGAAAGTTCCAGTTGTTATCGATACATGGGTAAGTATATCATCTCACAGGACATTTAAAGAACTACTTACAATTAAAATAAGGAAGATTTATTTAGGCAGACACTTGAAACTTCGGTGTAAAACATGGAGAAAACAAAGGAGATGACTGCAGATTTCTAGATAAACAGGGTCAAAGGTCAGACACTGTTTTCATGTTGGGAGAAGAAGTGGAGGATGAACAACAGACTGATGGATTCTTCATAAAATCTAGAAAATAACAGAGAACCCAGACCCTCCTCTTCACCATCAGTCAGAGGCTTATTTAGCTGTGCTGTAACACTGACCTCTACAGGAGGCCTGAAGCTCATCAACATTCAAAATAAACCTTTGTAGAAACTTGGATTTTCTGAGTTGTATCAACATTTATATTCCATCTGGGATTAATTATGGATTTTTGGGTTGAATCTTCTCATATCGTATTCAGAGTTCAGGTTTCTGCTCCTCCGTTCTTTGTCACTGACCTTTGACCTGCTGCAGCCTGGTTGCAGTGCCATCACCGCCTCTGTTTTCTGCTTCATTTGTGAGGAGAGAAGCTCTCGTCCTCCCACGCTCTCTGCGCCGTGTCTTTGTTCTGTCGGCGGATCGCAGCTGAGAACCTGCCGAGTTCAACTGAGAGTTTATTATAATTCAGCTGGGATTTTTTAATTCACACGTTCGCTGAGCTGCCGGCGAGAGAACAGACCATCTGCTCTGCTCCTCACACAGGCAGCCGGCGCACGCAGCGCCGAGCTATTATTACGCACAGGCAGAAAAACACGGCGGCATGTCGCACCCAGGTTCACCCCACGCTGTGACATCATCACCACATGCTGTGACATCATCACCACATGCTGTGACATCATCAACCCATGCTGTGATGTCACTAGCCAAAGCTGTGATGTCATCACAGCGTTTAGCTGGAAAACTGATTCCAGGCTGCAATTATTTAACACCGGGAACCTGAAACAACTGCTGGCTCATCAAAAACTGGATGGATTTGAATTTTTACATTTTTTTTTTAAATTAAATTTTTTCTTCATTTGTTTTAATTTTTACATTTTATTTATTTTTTCTTCCATCGTAAATTTCTTTAAATTTGTCATCTTTAAAAAAAACTTTTTTTTTAATTTATGTAAAAAGAAATTCTTAAATTTTTATTTTGAGTCATTCATTTTAAGTTATCATGCCAATAATCTTATTAATTTAATTTTCTTTAATTTTAATTGTATTATCTTTTACTTTAATTTATAAATAATATTTATTATTTTTTAATTTTACATATGTCTTTAAAGTTTTTTATTGCTGTGTTGGGATTGATCTTCTCTTCTAGAGACGCCAGCTGGAGATGACCTTTGACCCTTGCTCCTATGAGGTGTTGTGCTAATGATGATCAGATAATCAATACATGTGATGAGAAGTGAAGGCACTGTGGCGCTGCCCAGGGTGTACTGTCTTGTTGCAGGGTGTACTGTCTTGTTGCAGGGTGTACTTTCTTGTTGCAGGGTGTACTGTCTTGTTGCAGGGTGTACTTTCTTGTTGCAGGGTGT
>NW_006800051.1:1899247-1906454 GCF_000485575.1 Poecilia formosa | reverse complement strand
ACATGTGATGAGAAGTGAAGGCACTGTGGCGCTGCCCAAGGTGTACTGTCTTGTTGCAGGGTGTACTGTCTTGTTGCAGGGTGTACTGTCTTGTTGCAGGGTGTACTTTCTTTCCACAGTAGCAGGAACATTTCCCTGTACGGTTTCCCGTATGGATGGACAGAAAGCTGGAATCCTCCTCAGAGCTTCTCACAGAAATATTCATGTCCAATATTCCAGCAGCAATGACTCAGACTCCTGGAAAATAATTACAGCTCCCCCTGGAGGCCGGCGTCCCGCTGACCCCCGCCCCCCAAATCAGGCTGCAGCAGAAAATCACTTACAGGGATTTTCCTCTGGGATGAAACTCATTCCAGACTCTCTCAGATAATAACTCTGCAATTATGGAGGCCGGTGGCAGCACAGGGCGGCTGGGACGGCTGGGGGCGGGCGGATAGAGCCGGGTGGCCTTCTGTACGTCTTCATGGCTTTCAGAGAACAAAGCAGCTTCAGCACAGATTCCCAGAATGCACCTGGCCCCGGGTCAGACATGGATCTGTCTGAGCTGGAGATGGAGAGCGAAGCGTTATGAGAAACTGTGAACATACGACCCAGTATGTCCCAGTACAGAACCAGGCAGGATCAGGCAGAACCAGGCAGGATCAGGCAGGACCAGGCAGGACCAGGCAGGACCAGGCAGGATCAGGCAGGATCAGGCAGGATCAGGCAGAACCAGGCAGGATCAGGCAGGACCAGGCAGGACCAGGCAGGACCAGGCAGGACCAGGCAGAACCAGACATGATCAGGCAGGACCAGGCAGAACCAGGCAGGATCAGGCAGAACCAGGTAGAACCAGGCAGAACCAGACATGATCAGGCAGGACCAGGCAGAACCAGGCATGACTCTTCTTCTCTGCAGACTGTTCCCTCCCTAAAGGCTAGTTAATCAGGTTCAGTCTAATCAGGTTTAGTTAATCAGGTTTAGTTGATCAGGTTCAGTTGATCCGGTTCAGTTGATCCGGTTTAGTTGATCCGGTTCCGTCTGTTTACATGTGACTGGCCGCAGACACACATAAACATGGTTATGTGAGCAGTTAAAAGAGACTAAAACAGTTTCATCCAGTTTGTTCCAGATCTGAGGAGTGAAATGCGGCTTCAATTGTCTGGTTCTGGTTCTGGTTCTGGGAAGTCAGTCAGCAGGTTTCTGAAGACCTGCTGAGACAGAAACTTTAAATCAGGAACAATAAGTTCTGTCCCGACTGGACCCATCTGGACCCCTGCTGAGCCTAACTCGGTGCTCTCAGTGGGAGCTGCTCAGTGCAGGGATCATATTAATCAGAACCGGAGGAACTGGACTCCTGTGTGACACAGAACCGCCCCGCTTCGATTTCTGCTCTTCCTCTGATGGTTGTTATTCTGCCCTTCATCCCAGAAATCGACAGCAGGAAGTTCTGCCAGAGGACACGCAGTCAGTCCAGCTGCCTGCCAGAACCACGGCGAGGCAGAGCGACCCAAACAGAACCGGCAGAGTGACCCAAACAGAACCGGCAGAGCCACCCGAACAAAACCGGCAGGACACTGGCAGCGAGCGGCACCGGCACCGGTCCGGTCTGCCTGAAGCAACCTGACAGGTCTGAATCCGTCCCCAGTCATCCATGTACCATGACCTGGACAGGACCAGGTTTGGATCAGAACCATCAGCAGGTTCTGAAGGGTCAGAGGTCAGAGCTTCTCTGTTTCACAGCATCACTGTGTTACCTTCTGTTATTCATATCAAATATGATTCAACATCAATCTTACTTCCTGCCTTGAAATTGGGTCTCTGTCTCTTTAAGAAACTCCTGCTCTTTCTTCCCAACATGGCTTCTCTATTAACCCTTTAACGTTTCTACCAGCGTTGCTCTGAGCAGCAGCTCCTTTAATGTTTGCTAACTGCTGCTGGCTAGTCTGCAGGAGCTACTTGCACTCAAGTCTGAAGTTTAAACTCTAAACTCAGAGGAGGAGCTGCACCTCAGGGGGCGGGGCTAGGTCCGCCCAGGTGGCGAGAGCAGCTGAATGGTTGCCATGGAGACTAAAGGATTTATCAAACATGGCAGAATCAGAGCAGGTCTGCTTCTGCAGAGGGAAAACATTATGAGTGGATTTAATATGATACCGGCCCTTTAAGAAGCCCTGACAGGAAGTGGCGGCCTGCAGACGGATGGGAAGAGGAGATGATATCAGGTTGCTGGATGTTCCCAGCAAAGCACTTTGGGCCGGCTCCAGTCAGGTTCTGGTTCTGGTTCTGGATGACGTCCTCTCCTCATCCTCAGGTTGGAAAACGATTCTCTGCTTCCAGGTTTCTCTCTCATCTTCACTTCACGCCTCAACCTGACAAACCAGGCCTGCAGGCGAGACTCTGGGCTCCAACCGGGCCTGCAGGCGAGACTCTGGGCTCAAACCGGGCCTGCAGGCGAGACTCTGGGCTCAAACCGGGCCTGCAGGCGAGACTCTGGGCTCAAACCGGACCTGCAGGCGAGACTGGGCTCAAACCGGGCCTGCAGGCGAGACTCTGGGGGCTCAAACCGGACCTGCAGGCGAGACTCTGGGCTCAAACCGGACCTGCAGGCGAGACTCTGGGCTCAAACCGGGCCTGCAGGTGCAGAAACCCGGAAACGTCTGCAGAATTCAGAGGAACCAGAACCGCTTAGGAAAAGTTACAGACAGGAAATAACAATAACAGCAATAACTGATAGTCATTTATAAAGGTCAGTTTCAAACTAAATATTTATTCTGCAAGCAGGATATTTAGTTTGAAGATAAATATGTAGCTTGGAGTTATAAAAAATTAACAGGGTGACTAAATCTCTACTTTGTAGTTAAATATTTTTACTAAATAAATATTTAGTCAGCGAGCTAAATGTAGCTTTCTAACTGAAGTATTTAGTTTGAAACTGTGACATTTCAAAGTGAATGAAGAATATGATGAAAATATGGATCCTATTTTCTCTTATCGGCTAAATGGGCCAAATAACTGCTGGTAATTTTTACTGCAACTTTCCGAACGTCGCTCTGTTTCTGTTTTTCTGTCTCTCAGCAGAGGGTTGGATTCTCTTCTCTGAATTCATCTTCATATCGCTCTGCTCCTCAATGTCACTCTGCGCCTCGCTGGTGTGAAGAGATCGATGGCGAGAAACAGATCTGAGATGAAATTAGAATCGAGTCGCGGCGTTTCATCCTGACGTCCGCAGAGGAGAAAAGGAAGGAGGGACAGAGAGGAGACGGTCAGATCGATGTCTGCATAAATTACAGCTGCAGCGATTACCGGGCTGCAGCTCAGCCTTCAGACAGCAGACAGCGCCACCTGTGGGTCAGACCGAACCACAGCAGAGGTTCTGCAGAACCACAGCGGTTTGTCCTGGTTCACACGTCTACTGGACTGCAGAGAGAGATCAAAATGAAAACTCATTTGTTTAGAGAGCCTGAAAAAAATCTGAGCAACCAATCAGAGGCCAACAATCACAGAGATCCAACTGGATCCTCTCTGATTGGTCGAGGTCCAGCTGGTCAAGATCGTTTGCTTCCTGCAGTCAGAGGTGGCTAAGCTAGGCTAAGCTAGGTGGATGTAGCGCAGCTGAAAAGAGTAGATCTAGAAAAGTTAAAGTGTGAACTTCATGACCTTTGACCTGTTAGGTCACGTTAAGCCCGGGTTCAGAAACATCCCATAATGAGCTGCGAGGCATCTGACCCTGACAGTTAATCTCAGACATTTTCTAGAAAAAAAGGGAAACTTGTAGAGCTCCAAAAATATTAAAATTTGTGAGGAAAAAACTAAATTTTCTGAGTTCATAGTGACAAAAATGTTCAATTTCTGAAATTCAGAAATTTCTAAGTTTGTGAGTTTTGAAACTTTTTGAGCTCAGATAATTTCCTTGTTTTTTGATTAATGTAAAAGTTTTTGGTGAGATTTACTCCTTTTTTCTGTCCGTATTTTTAAAACGATGTTCGTTTCTGCGTGTGGACTCTGCCTGCTGCCCAGCGACCCGGCCATGTGTGCAGAGGTTCTGGTTCTGGACGGGCTCCCTGCGTCTGAATGACTTCCTATCATAATGCGGCAGCCGGCGGCGTCCCTCAGGGCCTGGAACCTTTTCATACCTGGTGGGAAGCAGAGAGGCGATAAGCAGAGAGGAAGAGGAGGAGGAGGAGGACAATGATGGCAGCAGGTGAGCTGGAGGAGGAGGGAGACGTGATGATGAAGAGCTGGAAGAGGAGGAGGAGGAGGGAGACGTGATGATGAAGAGCTGGAAGAGGAGGAGGAGGNGGAGACGTGATGATGAAGAGCTGGAAGAGGAGGAGGAGGAGGGAGACGTGATGATGAAGAGCTGGAAGAGGAGGAGGAGGAGGGAGACGTGATGAAGAAGAGCTGGAAGAGGAGGAGGAGGGAGACGTGATGAAGAGCGTGAAGAGGAAGAAATGGCTTTTCATCCGCCGTTCCTCTTGCGCTTCGTTTAACTGGTGGAAGCAGAGCAGCGCCGCCGTCCAGATGGACACGGCGCCGGCCGCTCACTTCACCTGATCAACGGATCAGATCCACTGAGAGACAGACAGTCCAGTCCTCCAGAACCTGAACCAGAACATTTAACCCGATGGACAGACAGCCTCTCTGGATAAAATCCATTTTCTGTCATTTTGACGGATTTACCCAGAAAGCTGTGAGTGTTTCAGTCTCAGCTGCTGGACTTTGACAGATTTTCCTCAGGATTCATTAAATCTTCATTATGTCTTCATAGTTTTAATGTTAAAGTCATAATTCACTTTGATCAAATTAAAAAACACTTCTGATCAACAAAATGATAAAAGATCTGAGATATGAAGGAAACGTGCAGAAATCCAGCAGCCATTATGCAGTCATACTTCAAACAGGATATTCAGAGTTTAACTTCAGTTTCAACCAAAAAATTTAATATAATTATGAAAATATTGACAGAATCAATCTAATTTCAAATAATCCTATAAAATTAATGATAAAATTACCAAAATATTCTCATGTTGGTGTCTTTAACCAAATAAACTTATTTATACATCGAATGATTTCAACCAAAAAAAAAACTTATTTCAACATTTTTACTGATCCAATTAAAAAAGATTATTTAAAAATCCACAAATTATCATAAAATTAACATAATAAATTATCATAAAACTACCAAAATATTCTGTTACATGGTGAACAATTTCCATACTTTATCTTGTCTCCAGATCCAGTAACGTTTGAATGTTGTGATCACTGAGTGAAAATCTGTAATCTTAAAATTTTGATCATTTGGAGCTGAAAGCATGAAGCCAACAGGAAGAGAAGAAAAGTTTTAGTTTATTATTTTAATGCAGAAAACTTGTCTACTGTCAGTTTGTCCAGACTTTAGAGTTAATCAATCAGACTGATTATTGGTTTCTGATCAGATTTAAAATGTAATGAATATTTATTAGGTGGTTTTTGAATTTATTATTTGCAGACAAATCAATCCAGACTTCTGGTTTTTATTGTTATTGTTTCTTTTTCAGGATCTGAATAAAACTTTCAATTGGGACTGAAAGTTTTATTCAGTTTTAGTTTCATTTAGTTCAAAATCTGAAGTAATTATGAATCAGCTGAAGTTCAGTGCAGCAGAAAATTTTACTTTTATATTTTTATGCCATAAATGATCAACACATGAAAGATGCTGTTTTTCATTTTCAGGCTATAAAATGTTTTATTTCAAAAGAACTTGAATTGTTTGTTTTTTATGCATTTAATAAAATCTGAAGAGGAAAAAAAATCAGTTTTTTTCTTTATTAATCAATGGAATAATTGGTAAAATAATTGATTATTATTTGATTTTTGAATATTTTTCAGTTAATTTCTACATCCGGGTTGGAAAAGGAGAGGAAAGAACCTGAGGGAGAATAAAGATCATAAATAAATCAGCTGGAAAAAAACTCAGCAGGAGGAAGCTGAGGCTCAAACGCCTCAGAAACATCAACCGACAGCAGCTCCTCCTCTTCCTCCCTGAACCAATTTAGTGTCTCTGCATGAAGCAACACCTCCGTCTGCTCAGCTGTTAGCTCCTATTAGCCAAACCGTTCCCTAAATGTCCTGTAGATGTTAATATCGGCCTCACACTCTCACACACACACACACACACACACACACTCACACACACACACTCACGCACACACACACACACGCGCACGCGCGGAGCTGCAGTCTGACTCCAGGCTCACCTTGATGAGCATGCAGAGCTCGTCTTCATGCTCTGATCCCAGCTGTGAGACATCAGAGCGTTGCATGAATAAACCAATAAACAACACGGAGGAGAACGGAGCGAGGGATGACAGGGAGGAAGAGGAGCGGAGGGAGGAAGAGGAGAGATGAAGCAGTAACTGTTAGAGATGTTGAAGACTCCTGACATCGCTCGTCTGCGCTGCTTTCAGGGTCCAGACAGCTGGACAGACTGCTTATACAGCAATACCCTTCCTCACTGACACACACACACACACACACACACACACACACACACACACACACACACACACACACACACACACACACACACTCTTTAAAGCACCTCTCTACTCCCAGCTTGTCTGTTCCATTGTTTTCTCGTCTTCTGCCTGCTGTCTCACCCGTCTGCGCGTCTCCCCACTGTTTTCATTTCTCCTCCTTCATGGTTGCTCTTCCTCCTCCTCCTCCTCCTCTCATTCTGCTGAAACATCAGGCCCGGTGCGCTGCCTCCCTGCCTCCCTGCAGATTTCAGATAAATGATCAAATCCATTTGAACTTGAAGTGTCTTGTTGTCCCAGTGGAGTCCCACCAGGCTCAGTACTGGGACAGATTTTATTTAGCCTGCGTCTTAAAGGGGCGGTGTCATGTTTACCACATAGTGTCAGTTTATAAAATTTGATTATCAAATTTTGATTTTGTCCAACAATAAAAGTTTTTACAGCTGCTGTGTGAGGATCTGTAAGCAGCTTTCCAAAAAACTGATTCTGACGAGCAGCTTCACATCACTCACTCAGTCACTCATTCACTCCTTCACTCACTCACTCCTTCACTCACTCAGTCATTCACTCACTCACTCACTCACTCAGTCATTCACTCACTCACTCCTTCACTCATTCACTCCTTCACTCACTCACTCCTTCCCTCACTCCTTCATTCACTCCTTCACTCACTCAGTCATTCACTCACTCACTCCTTCACTCATTCACTCCTT
>NW_006800051.1:1879165-1897794 GCF_000485575.1 Poecilia formosa | reverse complement strand
TCATTCACTCACTCACTCAGTCATTCATTCACTCAGTCATTCACTCACTCACTCAGTCATTCACTCACTCACTCCTTCACTCATTCACTCCTTCACTCACTCACTCCTTCACTCACTCCTTCATTCACTCCTTCACTCACTCAGTCATTCACTCACTCACTCATTCACTCACTCACTCACTCACTCCTTCACTCATTCACTCACTCACTCACTCACTCCTTCACTCATTCACTCCTTCACTCACTCACTCCTTCACTCAGTCACTCACTCCGTCATTCATTCACTCATTCATTGACATGCCAGACTAATTTAAGTCCAGCTGTGATCCACTGCTGACCAGTTGAAGGTAAAATCGTCTGTATTTGTGGTGGATCTCCCAGAGGATCCAGTTGATCTACTTCAGATCAGTTTCTTCTAACTCTGTTTCCATCTCTCAGTGCAGCAGCAGGTGAAACCGTCCCACTGAGCCGCTGTGGGAAGGATTGTGTCCTGCAGCCTGGAGGCAGACGGTTCAGGTTTTAACAGAGTTCAGCGTCTGGTGAAGAGGCAGCAGGACGATTTGGAGTAAATGAGAGACGCGGCGCTGAAAGCTTTTCTCCTCCATGACAGCGGAGCCGCCTGTGTGACGGCACGCTGCGTTTACTTTATCTACCGCAGCTTAGCGAACGCAGCACGCCGCCGTTAGCCTCTACACGTTTAAACGCTAATGCAACACGACATCAAGACTCCAGCTCCTCCTGATCACCTCTGCTGCTGCCGACCAAAACACACAGGCAGCTGGAAATATTGCTGCTTTAAGATCAACATGAAAATAATTCAAATAAATATTTTAAAATTAGAACATTTTCCCAGATCAGTTTCTTTCAGTAAGAACTGATGGAACTGAACAGGAACTGCAGCTGTGAGTCTGTCTGGTGATTTCTGGATAAAAAATCTTGGTTTCTCATTCAGTGGGAAGAAAATGCAGAAATTTACTCAAGTCAGAGCAGAAATACTTCATAATAAAATTACTCAAGTAAAAGTAAAAAGTACAGCGTAGTAAAAATACTCCAACAAGTTTTTTTTTTTTTTCCCCAAAAAGTTACTCAGCTAATAGTTACTATGTGACTCTGGTTCCTTTCCAACCGTCTCGCCCTGCGGATGGAAAACGTTCAAATGTGAGTCGGTTCTTCGTCCCGCCGGATGATGTGAGGTCATCAGAGGTCAGTCAGAGGTCATTAGAGGTCAGTCAGAGGTAATGAGAGGTCATCAGAGGTCAGTCAGAGGTCATTAGAGGTCAGTCAGAGGTAATGAGAGGTCAGTCAGAGGTCATCAGAGGTCAGTCAGAGGTCATCAGAGGTCAGTCAGAGGTNTCAGTCAGAGGTCATCAGAGGTCAGTCAGAGGTCATCAGAGGTCAGTCAGAGGTAATGAGAGGTCATCAGAGGTCAGTCAGAGGTCATCAGAGGTAATCAGAGGTCATCAGAGGTAATCAGAGGTCATCAGAGGTCAGTCAGAGGTCAGTCAGAGGTCATCAGAGGTCAGTCAGAGGTCATCAGAGGTCAGTCAGAGGTCATCAGAGGTAATCAGAGGTCATCAGAGGTCATCAGAGCTTCCTGTCTGGGTTCAGTTTCTGCTCTTTGGATCATCCAGGCGTTGAGTTGGAGCTGAGGCCGATAAAATCACCTCCACCCATCAGGAAACATCAAGCAGGTCACCGGACGCTGCTGGAAGGGGCAGGTGGTTGCCATGGAGACCACCTGTACCCAGGTCACACCAGGGGGTCAAAGGTTGATCTCAGTGTTAACAGCTTTACTGCATCAACTTCCTGCTTTTCTGACACGATCAAAGTAGAGATGCAACTAAATGATACGATTAATTATTGATTATTAGGTTAGTTAGTACAGAACTGGTTTACAAATATTTATCTCCAAACTAAATATTTGCTTAGCATGATGCTTAAACTGGGGCTCTGTGGGAAGAGTCATTGTCTTGTGATCGGAAGGCTGTGGGTTCGATTCCAGCTTCCTCATGTCGATGTGCCTCTGGGCACTAAACCGATCTGCGTATCGGTGGGTGAATGAGTGAATGTGACTCTAGTGAAAAGCGCTTTGAGCGTCAAAATGACTGGAAAAGCTCCTATCGGCCCATTTAAACTGAAGTTCACCGTTTGCTGCAGATTCTTCACCATCTGCTTGTTCCTCCTCCAGACAACAGATTCTGCTGATTACTGTTTTAAATCCTGCAGCTGGATCACACCTCAGAGGTCAAAGGTCGCCTGTGAGCCTGTCCTGGTTGAACGGCTTACAGGAGGGTTCTGGTCCTGGTTCTGGTCCTGGTTCTTCCTCCCAGGCTACCCTGTAAGCTGAGCATGTGACCCCTGCGTGGCCCCGTACTTTGACTGACCCTCGCTCTGCGTTCGGATTAGAAACTAACTGGATCGGCTGCAGCTACGCTGCTGGGCTCGTTGTGACGCACACAGGAATGTTGACTGTGGTTTTTAATCTGGTATTCAGACTCTGGCTCTCAGTTTTCCGGTTCATGAGTCCAGATCCTGCCGGCAGGTCTGACCTCAGACGCTGGAGGTCAAACTCCGCCATGTTTTCTCTCCCTGCAGCCGGTGAAACGTCTCCAGCTGCAGCAACGACACGCTTTAGGCTCCGATCATTTTCTACAATTGTTCTGTTCCTGAAGAGCCGGACCTGAAACTAACCTTACAGAACCGACTCTGATCCGGTTAACAGTGAAGCAGACGTTATCGATGCTGCAGGGTCTGAACGATGCTGCAGCGCTGCCTTCGCTTCGTTCAGGAACAAAACCTGCCGACGAGGAGAGACGGATCACAGCAGGGGGCGCCGCCAACACGGCCGGGATCCGTCATTCAGGCGCCGTTAAAGACGCAGCGACGCGTCCAGGCTGCTGTTTGGACCAAACATGTTGGAAAAGATGCTGGAGGGAAAACATTCAGCCTGTGAATTAGAGCCTGCAGAGAAATTTAAAAAGAAACAAAGATAAACATTTAAACACGTTATAACAACGAAACACAACATAAAACATATCAGGCTGAGTAAAAACCACAAACGCATAACATTTTCTGAAATGTTACAGAAAAAACAAACCATCATCCTACTTCCTGTCGTCTTCTTTGTCGTTTCCTCCAGTAGTAACATCCGGCTGTCGTGTCTGATGTGAAACAAGTTTCCACTGCAGTTTTATAAAATTAATTTATTGATACGGCTGAAAAACGAGCTCATCCGATCACTAAAACGTTCCATCAAGTTGTTTTTTTTCCAAATTACAGAGTTTTCATTAAGCAAATCTATTTTTGTTATTTCTATTTGTGCAGAAACTGACACTGCAGAGCAAAAGCAGCTTTAAAAAGCAGAAAGTTGCTGCTGCTGGTGCTGCATGGCGGCGCTGAGTTGATCTGAATCTACAGATGATAAAAAGAACAAAACTGAGATTATCACAGATTAAACAGGAGTTATTAAATAATCTGCACTAAATAAACCATCATGACCTCTGACTGGTTTACCTCCACACCTGCTCACCTTCCCAGTAACAAACCTGAGGTCACTGAGCTGATGCTGGTTGCCATGGTTACGGCGCTCAAACAGGAAGTGGTCACCATGGGTCAGAGACTGAGATGTAAATATTATATGTCTGGACCTGGATGCAGGCAGAGTCAGATCTGGTTCAGCAGCAGATTTATTTTCTCTGATTTATTTTTAGGAGCTGAAATGAATTTATTTTCTGAGCGTGACGCTTCCAGGAAGAAAACCGAGAACAAGAGAGAGAAAACAAGCCGGATTGAAACAAAACCTCATCAATAAATCTTTGGTTCGAACCGACAGAAAGGAAGGACAATGAGATGAAGAGCGGGTCGAGCGCTCGTCTAATCCGGCCGTCACGCAGCGGCGGCGGCGGCGGCCTGCAGCGGCGGCGCCGTAATGTGATTTGGTCTGAATTAAAACGCTGGGAATTGGATCTGCGGTAAAAGGCCGTGTCAGGAGGGGAGAAATGAGAACGTCGGCGAACGCAGGAAGATGAACGACTGTCTGGGAGACGGACAGAGGAGGAGGAGGAGAAGCCTTCATCACACCCATGACCTCATCATCACCTTCAGATGGTCGCATGTTTCCTGCAGCCGTTTCAGCCTCGGTTTAAAGGAACTCAGTGTTTCTGTGAATGGAAGTTTGTCCAGATTAGAGGAGTGTTAAATTATTCAGGTTGTATTTGGTCTTTAGTTTCTTGTTATTCCTGGTTTATTGGGAGAGTCTGGATTTTACTTTGAAAGAGTTACTTCCTGTTGAGCCGACTATTCAGGTAGAAAAACAAACTGCAGAAAGATCGACGCAGTTTAGAGGCTTTGGGAGCCGTTTCCACCAATCTGTTAAAAACATGAAATAAATGATCTCAAAATAATGAGATCATTTATTTTATTTTTAACGAGATTCCAAAAGATGCTTTGGTTGGAGAGAAGGAAAGGAAACTGGAGTAAGACAGTTTGGATCTTTGTTTTATGTATTTGCATTATTTTATGTGGCTCAGAGCTGAATATGCAAATATACTTGCTGAAAAGCGGAAGTGGACTACCAAAATAAAAGCTGGGTCTTCTAAATGAGGCTCCTGCTGGTGATCCTGAGCCGTTGAGCGCTGTCGCTGTAGTTTCACTGGAAAACGACTCGTTCTTTATTTTAATCTGAAAAGTTCAACAAAGAAAAGAGGAACTACTGAACTGAATCAGTCACACCAAATGAATCTGTTCATTTAAACGGACTGAAAACTCAGCTGAGAAAACACCCTGAAAGTCACTGAGCCTTTTTATTATCATTTGTTTTTATCAGAACATTTGAACTGACTTCAGGTTAAAATAACCATGAAGTTTATTGGATCTATAAACTCTGTTTAGTTGATCAAATGAGCGACTGCCTTCGCGATTCAACAGCAACGACACGATGAAGAGGAAAATGGTTTCAGCCGGGTGATGGAGGAAAGCAGGATAACGAACGAAGAGGCTGAAGGAAAAAAGGAGACACCGAGTCGATGTCTCCAGCCGTGTGAATAAACGGAGACCTGAGGTGGACGACGTCCGTTTGAAGAATCACCATCGGCTCTCCTGGCCAAGCAAAGCGAAACGTGTCGATGGGTTCAGTGAAGACGGGAAGTTAGAAGAAACATGGAGGAAGGAAAATAATGTGAGCTGTGCGACACATCATTTTCAAAGAGTTTTTTACAGCGTAGAACAACAGCATATTTATGAAAACATTACCGACACCAGACTCCCTCTAGTGGTCTGGAGGACTTCTGTTTTGTGGAGAAAGTTTGCAGCGTTTCACATTTCAGTTTCTTTTCCATTTGTGGAATTTTCCTCTTTTGCTTTTCTTTTCTGTGGTTAAAAATTTCGTTTTGTTTGCAGCATTTTTCTGTTGCTTTTTAATTGTTTTGAATTTGTGTCATTCGTGTGTTTTTCCGTTTGAGTCCATGAAATTTTTTTTGCAGCTCCATTCATCGAATTTGTTATGGGAAAACAATATGATCAAAATTATACTATATCTTGTGACTCGCAGAACACAATCTGCAATTTTCTGAAGGAGTAACAGTTAATCTGTGTCTGTGACAAACATGAGGTTTTTTTTTCAAAGATATCATTTGTTTTGGATCAACTGGGGCAAAACTGAAAATACAAGACAGTTTTTAAATGTGTGACTTAAGAAATGACATTTCTGTTTTTGTTCTTAAGAATTTCATGAAAGACTGAAAAAACTCTAGAATTACCAAACTAGAGGATTTTTCTCTGACTTCAACTTCCCAGTTACAATCAATATTTTTGCACCAAAAGTTCTTCCATACAGGAGCAGGTGATAGTGTGAGAAGGAAAGAAGGACAAAGTACAGGATGGAAAACCTGCAAAGGGAAAAGATTTCCTGGAATTCAAAATACAGGAATAAATGTCAACAAGTCAAAACTTTACCAGAAAGAAATGTTTTAAAATAATAATTTCTGTTAATTTTTTACACCATTTCTGATTTGCTTGAGCCAAACTCTAAATAAGAGACAGAATGTGAAAAATAGTGATGAATGAATAAGACACTGCAGTCAAATGCTGCCCTCTATGGGTCAGCAGCGTAACTACATGTTATCAGACAGATTCATGTGGACCAGACTACTTCCTGGTTTGGATGGTTTTCCTCTCTAAATGCTCAGGGTTTTTCCAGGAAGTAAAACTGTTTGGCTGTCACCCTGCTCTCTGAACTCTGAATGTTTGAATCTCTGCTGCCGGGATAAAACTGTTTGTATTTTTGCAGAATCCTGAACAGACGTTGGATACCAGTGGCTGATCCTGAGCAGCAGATCCAGACCTTCGTCATTTTGTTTCTGTGCAGGCAGTGGCTCCTGCTTACCAAGGCGCCTCACACAGGATTTCCATGCGATCCGCGCTCTGCTTCGTGATGATGCATGAACTGATGTTTCTGTGTGAGACGCTCTGAGGAGCGATGGGACTCAATGAAGCACAAAATGATTCCTACAAACTTTTCCCTCCCGGCTGCAGCGTTCATAAATCAGCTGACTGAAGCTCTGCAGGGGGAAGGAAATAAATGTGTTGCTTTGTTATCCGTCAGATCTGTCATTTATCATCATGTTGCTGCTGCAGAGATGAGCTGAGCGCTACCTGGACTCCTGCGTCGGCCTGAATCCATCACAGCGACTCGGAGATGAGTTACTGCAGCAGCAGATCTGTTCGCACCATCAGCTTCATCCCAGTGAGGAGCAGCAGCGACGCTCCGGCACAAACAGAGAACATCCAGATGTTCCTGAGGTGAAACCAGACGGAGCGCCGGCCTGCGGGAAGAGATCAGATCCACATGAAGGAGCCGGACGGAGAACAAATGAAAAACGAAACGAAAATAAAACTTTTAACAGCGAAACATTAGGAGTTTAAACACCGATCTGGGTGGGAAGAGAAAAGAACCAGACAGACGAATCAGATCATCACAGGTTGGAGAAATGAAGCTGATGAGCAGAGAGGATACACTGCAAAAACCAAAGTATTAGTTTCAACTGAAAATATCTTAATACAGTGGAGAAAATGTCTCGTAAGTGAAGTAATGAAACTAGAAGCTTTTTCATTAACATTCAGGGATTAATGACTTCAAATAAGCTCATATTTCTTTCTGACAAGTTATCTAAGTTAGTTTCCTCTGATTTCAACTGTATTAAGATATTTGTGCCTGAGACTAGACCAATAATACTTAATATTTTTGTTAGAGACGACAAACAGAAACACCTGAAACCAAACTCAAATCTAAGCAATCATCTAAATGAATAAATAAAAGGAACCAAACACAAACAATCATAAACAGAAAACATCTAATAAAACATAAAAAATCCATCAGAAAGCAGCAAAACTTGCCTTTACACCATGTTACTTTAATACTTTAGTTTTTATCTTCCAATAAAACATAGAAATGTGAAGATAGAGCAGCGAAAAGCATCTAGTTTGTCTCTAATAGAATCCTCCTGCTGACACCAACCTGCAGACGTTTTTATTTCAGGCCTTTGATAAATTATTAAAGTTATTTCTTCTTTTTCTGGTGTTTTGAGTCAGAACCTTTCAGAAATGTGAAATTAAAACCTGAGTGACCCGGTTCAGATACGATCTGAATCATTTTTCTCCTGGAGAGCAGCGCGAACCTCCTGAACTCCTCAACCGAGAAACAAAACGCTTCAGCAATGAAACACTTTCTTTCAGGATGCTGCTTTAGATTCACAAACAAAGTGTTTTACATCCTTTATGAACGAGACACAATCTCTGAGTCTCTTTGTCCACAATTTAGGTTTTTAAAAGTCTACAAATCTTCATCAAACTGTTAGCCTGCATTATTCCACTCAGTTTAAATCTCCCTTCCCAGACACTCTGGGTTTTCTCCCATTCACTTGGATTTTCTACTGAACAAATCAGTGAACAGGAGACGTTGTGACCAATGATCTGCGGCGTTTTAGGATCGTCTGTCTGCAGGTTTCGTGACGGCAGCAGAGGAAGTGAAGGAAACCGAGTCGCCTCGTCTGGATCAGAGCTTCTGTCTTCACAGAGGAGGAGGTTACTTACAGACAACACCGCAAAACTCAAAATGTTACCCAGACGTTTTGTCCAGCATGCAGACATCTTAGTGCGCTTGAAAAAAGACAAACTGACTTCAAAGTAACTTGTTTGAAAAGGAAAAGCACGAGTTCTACTGGAAGAGTACTTCAGAACACTTTTCATTTATCTGCTGATGGAACTAAAACTTGTTCATCGATATTAAGGAATTATTTACTTTAAACAAGCCTCTACATTTTGCTAAAAAGTTACTTTTAAGCTAGTTTGTCTTATTTCAGGAGTACTAAACTATTTGCACTAGAAACTAAACCAAAGTTGCTTGGAAATATTTTGCATTTTTGCAGTGAATGTCCAGTTTTGTCGTAGCGTTGAACTGGTTCATTTCATAACCAAACGTTAGCGATTGGGTAAAACGTCAACAGGAAGCCCTCGTTCCTGAGTCCAGGCGTCTGGAGGATGAAGAGCAGGACATCGTCTCTCTGTCCTTTTCTGGAATAAAACCGACTTCTTTGCCGTTTGTCAAGCTCTTCGCCGGTGGAAACAGGATGGCAGCGTCTCCTTCTCTTCCCCAGAAGCTCCAGGTGTCTGAAGATGCGGTTGTCTGGTCAGCTGCGCCGTGGTGAGCAGAGGCGTGTGAAGACGTCTGGCTCAGAGCGAAGCCTGGCCTCCGGTCTGCTGAGTTCCTGCCGCGGCTGCAGGAGGTCCAGCAGTTCGTGTTCCTCCTCTGCCCATCAGCTTCAATCATGGCGTTAATAATGGAGCAGGTGCTTTGCTTTTGTTACCAATCTGTCTTATTTGCCATTCAGTCACTTATGGCTCTTCCTCTGAACTCAGCCGGCCTGCTGGGCATTAATATTGGATGAAGTGGGAGCATAAAAACCTGAGCTGCTCTGACTGGAGGCGCGCCGCTGCTAATGCTCGCTCTCTGGGCTCTGCAGGAATATTAATTACTGTCACAGCATTATGAGTATTATAATGATTCACATAAAGCAGCTTCTGGTGGGACCTGCAAAAGATGAGCAGCTCAAGCTGAAGGGGACAACACATTTCCATCCATGTTCTTATTTTGAAAAATCTGTTAAAACCTCCTCCTTCCTGTTCCTCCCTTCAGCTCTGGATCGCAGATGTTCAGGTGATCTGGACCCAGAACCCCGAACCCGCCTGTGTCCGGTTCCGGCCACCTGAACCCGGCCGAGGCTTTGTTAAAAAGTCTTTATCATGATGGAGGCTGATGGAGGCTGAGCCCGCCTCGCTGCATCAGGGATCGCAGACGGAGGCAGGAAGGCCTGGACCGACGGACGGAGTTTCCTGCTGACCATCAGCAAACGGAGACGATCGTCTGTCAGACCCGTCAGAAACATCTCTGGGTTCTGCAGCTGAAAACTCCAGAGGTAAACGCTCCTCAGTCTGCAGCAAATAAAGCGGCGCTGACGTCACGTCGTTAGCCTGCATTATTCCATTCAGTTTAAATCTCCCTTCCCAGACAGTCTGGGTTTTCTCCCATTCACTTGGATTTTGTGCTGCAGAGGAGGAAAGATGGCCGCCATCATCAGCTGCTGGTTTTTATGTTTCTTCAGACACTTTTTACTTGATTTTCATGAAGCCATTTGCTGCAACACGTCGAGGTACAAAGGAGAAACGGAGGAGTCAGAAAGAGGAGGAGTCAGAAAGAGGAGGAGTCAGGTGACTGTTTCTATGCTCAGGTGAGCAGGGCAGCCATGTCTGACCCGCAGGTTTGGTCAGACAGACAGACAGACCGACAGTCTGCAGACAGACCGACAGACAGTCTGCAGACAGACCGACAGACAGTCTGCAGACAGACAGACAGACAGTCTGCAGACAGACAGACAGACAGTCTGCAGACAGACAGACAGACAGTCTGCAGACAGACAGACAGTCTGCAGACAGACAGACAGTCTGCAGACAGACAGACAGACAGACAGTCTGCAGACAGACAGACAGACAGACAGACGGGCTGCAGATGAGACTGATTTTCTCCGCTGTTCGTCTGAAGGAAGGGTTTTCCCTCTGAGGCCGTTCGTCACGTTGCAGGCGGTTCTGTCTGGTTCCGTCGGGTCTCTGCTGAGCGTTCCTCGTCTCTCCGACAGTTAATGAGACTTTTGATGCTTTTTGTGTTTCTCCAGTTTTGACATGAAGATTTTTTCTGCACAGAGAAACTCTCTGCAGAGAACAGTTTGCCACAGATCACATCTGTTGTTTACTCGCTCACATTAGAGGAAGAAAGGAGAAGCTGTGTTATTGTGAACGTTCGCTCACTCCCACATGCTGTCACGCCGTCTGAAAGGACACTTCACACGTCTCCTCTGACTCAGAGCTTAAACTCTGAACGCTCTGTTCCTGTTTGGCTTCGCATCACAACGAAAAAAACACTGAAATGATGAACTCTGAGCTTCACATCTCTGTGGAGGCTAACAGCTGGGGGCATCCTTAAAAAGGCTTAAATTCATTTTTAAAAATATAAGTAAGCTGACCTTAAACACATTAATCACATGGCAAATTAAAATGAGCTCAATAATTTACATTCTAATTATATTTTAAAAGGTAATTTTGTTTGCAGAGACATCATAATGTTTTATTTTGGGTTTTATGGTTTTTATTCCCATTTTATTTATAGTTATTGGTTCTTCTGTTTTAGTTTGGATACTTAAAATATCTTTCAGTTCCAGTGTGAAATTTACAAAATTAAACTTTACTGGTCTCTGAGACAGAAAACTTATAAAATATAAGATTTTTAATATGATACTTGCTCCATTTTCAAGCGTTATATGGTCTAAATAATATATATAATCTATACTTGAAAATGGTTTTAAAACAACATTATAGTTTATCACAATAATTATTGGGATAATTTCTCATCCATCAAACTGTCTTATGGTGGCAGGAATGAATGTAGATGCAGTTTGTTTTTCTACCAGGATTTCTGTCAGATAAATGTTTGTGTCATTCACTGACCGCTGGCTAGCAGCTAATGTATGCTAGCTAGCCAGCTAGTGGCTAATGTATGCTAGCTAGCCAGCTAGCGGCTAATGTATGCTAGCTAGCCAGCTAGTGGCTAATGTATGCTAGCTAGCCAGCTAGTGGCTAATGTATGCTAGCTAGCCAGCTAGTGGCTAATGTATGCTAGCTAGCCAGCTAGTGGCTAAAACAGCAACACTTGTTTGGATGTTTAAATGTCTAAAAAAAAAAGAGGGCGAGAGGAAGAGACGTTTTAATCTGTCAGTGGAACGTATTTTTATATCGATTTAACAAAAATATTTTTATAGCAGGATTTAAACTCGTCTGGTTAAAACAAAACTACATTTATCGCTATAAGCTTCTGAACTGTTTCACAGAGAATTAAAATACTGGACAAAGAAACATTGAATATCATTTTATGAAAACTGAGTCTGTCTTCATCTCTGCTGCTCAGTTTGTAAATAAAAGGAACAAAACGCATCGAGAAACCAGGAAGATTTTATTACTAACACTTTTCATGATAACTGTTGTAGTTTAAATGTTTTGTATTGTATTGTGTTCTGCTGCATTGACAGAAACGTTCACTGATGTGCTTTAGCACCACCACATAAATTAAACTAGGCCTCAGAAATCAAGACGTTTAAGTGACAAGGTCTAAAAGTTTAACTGACTTACTGAACCTGCAGACCGCCGGCCCTGATGGGAGGGAGCGGGGACAAATCCTCTCCTCAGGAAACTTCCAGGAACTTCCAGCATCAGGAGGAAGTTTCTGAATAGCCGCAGAGTAATGAGACAACAGCATGGCCGACGTTTAGCTGACGCCTGTAGAATTTTACTTTCTAATTAATAATGAAAGCCTCCACCATCCACTTTGCTCTGACACAGGAACTGTTTTTAATTCGTGCTCCGAGCGTCTGCAGCTCCCATGAGATCGCTCATCCAGCAATCCGTCCAGGAAAAGGTCAGCAGGAGTTCAGCAGATCCGGTTTGTCTCTGGGAATTCTCCTGGGAACGAGCGGAAAAGTCAGAGGCTCGTCAGTAAAACTCCCTCAGCTCATAATTTATGGTTGTTCTGCAACCTGCAAAACACAAAACATTCAGAGCTACAAAAAATAAAACTGGACAAAAACGTAGAAAATATGCAAGATGTGCAGAAACTTACAGAACTTTAAAAAATGCATGTCAGCTTCGTTTTGTTAGAAACTGAAGTTGGTTTTCGATCGCAGTTTCCCATAAAAGGTTAAAGGGCAAATCTGCCTAATTTTTCACTTTGAGCATCTTTAATAATATAATAATAATTTAACCTTTGAGGTTATTTTATACCAATATTCTGCCGTTTGTGAGCCTTCATCTGATCTGTGAAGGTTCACTGAACTATTCACTTCAGGAAAATCTGATTGGTAGTTTTTCTAATATTAAAGATGATCAGGGTCACGAAAAGCTTTTTTTTTTTCATTTCCTGCATGGGAGCTGCTACTGTAAAAAAAAAAACATGTTTGACTGTTGAAATTAATCCTAAAAAAGGAAAAAAACTGATGCATAAGTTGGTCAGAACTCCAGGAACATTTATTGATACATTTAACAATAATTTATCGTCTAAACTTGGATGAATTCGTCACAATAAGCTCCAAACTGTGTGGCATTAATATCGACTTGTTAAACAGACATAAAAACAGATTTTATAAATACATGCAGCATCTTTTTCTAGTAATTATTAAACCAAATAGAACAACATCTGGTTGTGCTGCTTTAATTCATAACATATTTGTAAATACAGCAAATATTGACAAATTAAGAAATATTACTGGGCAAAACAAAAAGGAGTTCCATCACGATTTGGAACAAAAAGGAAATCCAGGAATCATGAAAAGTGCTCAGTAGTTTCAGTAAAATTAAAATTAAGAGCAAGTTTTTCATGTTTTTGTTAGAAATTACAATTACAGATGATACCAAAGAAAATGCAAACAAATCTGATGAGTATTTTGTAAATGTAGCTGAAGGGTCGTTGTGCGTCCAGACAGTCCAGATAAACTTCATTTAAAACAAACAGTGAAAACCTGCTGGGCTGGAACTGACATGAATATGATGAATACTTCACGTCTCCTTTCAGGTTCCCAAGCAACATGGAAACAGCAGAACTGACTTTTAAAAGTGAAGATAAACATTAATTCTCCGATTACAAACTTCTCTTCTCTCTCAAATTTCAGAAAAAATGTTTCTGCACTTTATAATTTCATGGAAAAATATTCATTATGATCTGATTGTCAATTAGGAATTGGAGCCAAAAGGTCGACGCCAACGGCTGCAAAGCAACTAGAAGACGGAGCTGATTTAATTTAGCTGTTTTTGTCGACCTTGAAAAAACTTTTAAATGCTTAAAATTTTTTTTTATTATTTTCTCAATGTTTTTTAATGCTTTTTTAATAAACGGTTTTGGAGTTGGGGTTGTCAAACAAATTTTTGATTTTGGGTCATATCAAAAATCTGAATGTTCTTAAAGGGCCGGTGTCACCAGAATGTATTGATACGACCCATAAACTGTGAAAATATCAATAAATAGTTGTTTGTTTTAGCATTACACTGATCCGTCCGTCCGACAGATTTTGTGGCCCTAATTTAAAAATTCCTGTGAGAAGTTTTATAACTGCGCTAAAGTCTGATGTTAAATCTGACTTTTTATTAATCGCTGAATCAATAACTGGACATCCTGCATCACTTCCAATGTTTTTCAATGAAAATCAGACAAAACGTGGCGATTTGTTGATTTTGTGTGAATTTCATAGATTTGTTGCAAAACTTGAGGGAACAATTGATGTAATTCTCGAGGGCCACATAAAAATCTACGGCGGGCCAGATTTGGCCCCCAGGCCTCGAGTTTGACACACAGATCAAGAATGACTTTTACATAAACTGGATAAATCTGGTGTAAGAAACAGGCTGGACATGAATAAAAGATGCAAATATGTACAAATAAAACTCCAGGCCCGGTTAGGTACCACCAGGCCCGGTGGAGTACCACAGGCCCGGTGGAGTACCACCAGGCCCGGTGGAGTACCACCAGGCCCGGTGGGGTACCACCAGGCCCGGTGGAGTACCACAGGCCCGGTGGGGCACCACCAGGCCCAGTGGGATACCACAGGCCCGGTGGGGTACCACAGGCCCGGTGGGGCACCACCAGGCCCGGTGGGGTACCACAGGCCCGGTGGAGTACCACAGGCCCGGTGGGGCACCACCAGGCCCGGTGGGATACCACAGGCCCGGTGGGGTACCACAGGCCCGGTGGAGTACCACAGGCCCGGTGGGGCACCACCAGGCCCGGTGGGATACCACAGGCCCGGTGGGGTACCACCAGGCCCGGTTGAGTACCACCAGGCCTTGTGGCTCCATCCGGGCCTTGAGTTTTATTTGTACATATTTATGTCTTTTATTCATGTACTGGCCCTTGCGGTACCTTGTGGTTTAGCACCCGGTATCGGGTCTTGTGATACTCCACGAGGCCCGGTACCGGGTCCGAAACCTGTTCTTCCAGATTAGAACGATGCATTGACGCTTTTCTGACTGACAGCATCGGCAGCTTCTTCTTCTGCTGACACTTCCAGCAGCTGCCTCAGCGTACTGCTGCCCCCTGCTGGTCATATTCCCCACAGATATAAAGTGATACATATTCATAACGACACATTAGTAATAAAAATGAATACTTGAAACAAAGATAATTCATGAATTTCTTAAGTTGAATGAAAACCAAACATTTAACAATAATGTAACAGATGAAGTGACAACAAAACCTTCGTTTTTAGAGTTACATAAAAATGACAAAAATACGACGGAGGAGCGACATCATCAACATGTGACTTTTAAAGGTGTTTATTTCATACAGAGGCGAGCCGGAGCACCCGGAGAGAACACACACACACACACACACACACACACACACACACACTCCTTAGAGAAATTTAGACAGACTATCATTAATAAGTTAATTGTTTTTTCTTGGAGGACAGCCTGAACAGAAAATCAAAATGCAACACATTTTTGATGCTGCCTTGTTTTTGGACCCAAAACGAGGGGATCCACCGTATGAATGCCGGGCTCTGGGCCCCATGAGACCCATCGGTCCCCCCAAGGCTCAGAAATATGGCAGAAACTAACCTAAGACGACATTTAAACAAACACACACTACCGAGACAGTAGTGTGAGAAACAAACCGTGAAAAAACATCTTGACCTGAAAACTACGGAGGAACTTTTCCTCCATCCTCCATCCCTCCTTCCATCCGTCCCTCCGTCCTCCATCTCTCCATCCTCCATGTCTCCTTCCATCCGTCCCTCCGTCCTCCATCCCTCTTCTCCGTTCAGAACAAGTAGTCCCACCATGAGTCTGAGCAGGGCGGTGAGGACTTTGTCCTTCCAGCCCGTGTTGCTGATGGAGGTTCGTCTGAACCTTTAGACTCTGCCTGAGCCGTTGGCCGTCCGGCCTTCAGCCTCTCAGCGAAATGCGTTTTGTTCCTCGGCTGGCTGTCGGACTCTGATGAATCCTCCAAAGAGGTTCTGCTGCCGGGCGTTTCCTTGGCTGTGGGCTCTGGACTGTCCTTCGAATGGTACGAAACATTTACGAATGCTACTGCTGGTTTGTTCTTCTGGCTGGAATAGTTTATATCTGATGAGTCTTCAGAGTCGCTGCTGTCATAATCTGAACCAGTTGAAGACTCAGTTGAAGACTCCTCGTTTGCATTCCTGTTTTTATGAATGTTTCTTGCTTTAATCGAAGAATTTTCTGATTTCGTAGCATCAGAAGAATCTTGAAGGTCCTTCAGAAAAGCCTCCATTTCTGGTTGGAAGGCTCTGTATTCCCTCTGGAGAGCACTGACTTTGCTCCTGAAAGAATCCAAGTGTTTGGTCAGCCTGTCTCGCTCTATTTTCTCTTTTGAAAATGAGGAAAACATTGATTTGGTTCCAAGCTTCATCTTTGCTTTCAATTCCTCGATCTTCCTGAGGCGATCGTTCATGGCCTGCTGTTGATCTTTGACCTTCTTCTCCATGTCCTGGAAGGCAACATCCCAGCCGGTGTGATCCGAAAGCCTCTCCGTCAGCACCAGAACCACCATCTCCAACTCTCCGTTGAGAGCGGTGAGCCTCCGTTCCTCGTCTGCGGCGCAGATGTAGCGATACTTGAGCATGGGCACCGTGATGGCCTGCTGGCTCAGCGATCTGAGCTTGTTCTCCAGCTTCTGGTTCTTTCTGATGGCTTTGTTCACTTGTTCATCGGCCGGGTTGACTTTCTTCTTTATGGTGACCAAGTTGCACATTTTTAATTTCTGCCTGATCTCCTTGAAGCAGTTGTCTTGAATCATCACCATCCGTGTGTTTTCCCGTTCCTTGTCTGTGAACAGCTCAAACAGTCTCCTTTGATCGACGTACAGTCTGGACGCGACGCCAACGTTTTTCCTCAACTCTTTGTTAACGAGTTCCAGCCTGACCTGCTGCTGCTGGGCGCCTTTGTTCAAGGATTTCATCACGGCTTCCTCAATCAGTTGTTCGTTGGTGGTTTTCAGCACGTCGGAAAGCATCGCTCTCCTTTTGCATAAACTGTCCAGTTTTTGTTCTTCGTCAAGCCAGATGTCGGATTCCAAGTTCAGCTTGTAGAGCCGCTTTTCGCAGTTGCTGAAAAACGCCTTCTCATCTTTCTCCAGTTTCTTCCGATTCTGATAGCGGCTTCTGCGGTCCGAGGCGTTCTCCAGCTCGGCGTTGGACTTCAGCAGCCTCTGCAGCGCCTTGTTGTTCTTTTTGCGCACTTTTTCAACGTCAAAGAAAGACATATCTGCTTTCTGCTTCTCGAGTTTATACATTTTGAAGTTTTTCTCAAGGTTTAAAGTCAAAACTGTCAGAGCAAAATTCCACGTGGTTCATTCGGCTTCGTGGGAGCAAACCAGAGAGGATCCTCATGACACACAGACCGAAGCTGTGGCATCACAGGGTGACATCATCAGGCTGGCTGTGTGACATCATCAGTGTGATGTCACACCCTGTTCTATCACTGGAAAGTTATGCTGGGCGATGAATTATCCATGTAATTATTGTGATAAATGATGATATGAAATGTTGGAGATTTTGTGTTTTTACTTGTGAGAATCTGGTTTTAATGAGTTTTCAGATCATCACTTACTAATGAAACCCTGCAAACATAAACAGGCTGAGTGCTGCGCTCCGTGTGGGAACGTTTCGGTGGTTTTGCTCCTGGATCCTGAAACGTTGAGCGGCGTCGGTGTGAGTTGCTATGACAACGGGTCTGTGTGTAGCGTAGCCGGCACAGAGAGCAAGAAAAACAAAATAAACAGTTTTCAGTTTTTTCCCTTTGCTGTGGCTCGTTGCTCAAGTTAATCATAAACGTCTCCTGGTTTCATTTCGTTGCCGATTCTACGGCGGCGATGGACAATCAACTTTTTGTCCAGATGTAAACAATAATATGCAACGAGTTCATAGACCACAAGGGAATGATTTACATGTGAGAAGGAAGATATGTCCACTTTAAGTCATGGTGGCATTAAAAAGGTCTTAAATTCAACTTGCTCAACCCTGCAGATTAGTATAAAACCGATGATTATCCAGGAGCATTTCTGCTCTTTTCAGCTGGTTTTTGTTCCGACCCGATCCAGGAGAAGCGTCAGAGGAGCCTCAGACCTGAACTGGGAGGCTGCTGGAGCTGACAGCCCTCATTAGACCTGCAGCGGCTCTGCAGCTCGCCGATAAACGCTGAAACTCTGCAATCTCATCTCTTTATTAAGTGGTCAAAGACACGACCTGATTTAACCGCCTGAAGTTTCCTCCTTCCTCCACTCGGCTGTCCTCTGCTAGCTGCAGCTTCTCCTGGGAGAGCAACAATTTGATGCAATAATCTTCAATGCACAGCGACAAGAAATATGAGTTTTTAATAAACAACAATAAGCAGAGAATGCAGCCTGGAGCTGCGCTGAACGTGTCCTGATCCGTGTTACACTGTGGAGCTTCTGAGTTCAGCTGCAGATACGAGTAAATAAAACCTTTATTACCTCTATTCCTCCGCAGACACACTCAGCGCTGCAATATAAGCAGCAGCACTTCAGGGACTGACAATAAGAGCCTCAGCAAGGTCAGAAATACGCCTCTTTATTCTGCAGCCTCTGAAAGCTGGAAGAGAAACTTTATTATCTGAAAGATCCATTTTTCCTGTTGGACTCCGAGGATTGTGAGCCTGGCATCTTTCCTGATGAGTCGGTTTTTGTGCCGCGCTGCACAAACTTCACTCTGATCGGGTCAAACCTGACAACACACAGTTTCCTTTCATTACCTCCACCTGTTCCCACTCAGCAGCTCCGACACGAGGCTCTGAGCTCTGGAGCCAATCGATACGATACGATCGCTCCGGCTCTGCAGCATCGCTCCGGCAGCGTCGCTCTGCAGCATCGTTCCCACAGCGCCGCTCTGCAGCATCGTTCCCACAGCGCCGCTCTGCAGCGTCGTTCCCACAGCGCCGCTCTGCAGCGTCGTTCCCACAGCGTCGCTCTGCAGCGTCGTTCCCACAGCGTCGTTCCCACAGCAC